>NW_017671075.1:82713-100947 GCF_001879085.1 Nicotiana attenuata | reverse complement strand
GCTACGGGGATCATTCCTCAAGCGCACGCGCAACTCTCGGCACTGATCCCGGTAGCGGCGATACTTCTCCAGCGCCCGCAAAAATATCCCCGAGCGGACTTTGGCTCGACGGATGCTCTCCACCTCCAACAAATAAGACTGCAAAGCAAAGACAACGATTAAGATAAAGAACAAACTAAGGCAAAGAAGAAGCGAACCGACGTAATAGTACATACCCTCAAGCCCATCACGGCTACTTCATTCATCAGTCCGATATCCGTAACGCCCCTCAACGATGCATTCTCGGCCTCCGAGCATAGCAGCTCGAACTGCGGCACCAAGCTTTCCCCTTGGAGCAATAAGTTCAACTCCGTGGGAACCTCGATGAAGCGAGATCGCCCCTCTGCGCGCACCACTGAATTGGTGAAGCCTTCCTAGAACATACGGACGTCGTCGGGGTCCAAGTCGGATTCGGACTCGTACTCATCTCCTACAGCATCCCCTCCTCCTTCCGCTATCGGCGAGGTAGAACCACCCGCAATAGCCACCGTAGGAGCGCTTGCCTCACCCACATTAGCAGCCGCTGAGGAACTACCTCCCGTCTCAGCGACTGGAACCACCAATTGAGTCGCCGAAGCGACGGTATCATCACGACCTAAGCCAACCGGGGCAACCCCCATTGTTTGTCCGCCCTCAAGGGCAGGCGCCGCTGCCGCACTCCTCTCCGCGTCCGCCGGGGGGGAGTCCAAATTAATTACCACAGGAGGAGCCGGCGTGAACGCGACCCTACGCCTTATCAACGACCTCTCCTCCTCCCCATCTGATGACGACTCCGCCCTAGGGCGCACAACCCCCGATGGCCCCTCGTCCCGAAGCGCGGACCGTGCTGGAGAAGGAACCGCTGAAGATTCAACTGATGCCGCCCTCGGTATTGAGCGCGACACAGGCGCCGCAGTAAGACGAGCGACTGCACCCGGCCGACGAAAGGCCAACTGAGGGGCCCTGACGCGGCGTGCCCTCCCTGATCACAGGAAAACAAAGTTGATGAATAGAGTTGAAACAAAGCGGAACAGAAGAAGAAATCAATTTTTTACCTGCCACAGGCCTACGGCCATGCCTCTCCCAGAAAGACGCCCATGTGCGTATCCCCACCGTATGGGGGAGTACGGCCTCGACCCACTCACGTATCCAAGACAATGGGGCCGGCGGCGACCTGTCGGCTACAAAAAACGACACGAGTTAACGCTCATGATCACAAATCATAAAGAGGGGAAGAAAAGGGAATTCAACCACTAAAGAACTTACGTGCATGGTTCCAAGCCTCTGGGAACTCAGTAGCATCCGCCACCAGATGCTTGGTCCTGATATAAAAGAAGTGCTCGAAAGGGCGAGGGTCGACCTCGTCATCCAATCTCATGACCAGGCCCCTCGACCCACGAGGGCACGCCTGAATCATGGTGCCACGGACTCTCTGGGGAGCGTAGAGACTAAGCACATGCTGCAGCGTGACATCCCTACGGGCCAATTCCGCGTACTTGATAAACATTGCCAACAATTTGTACAGGGAAGGAGTGAGCTGACCCGGGCACACCCCGTAATAACGGCAGAAATCCACCACCAGCATTAGGAGCGGGGTCTTGAACCCCAACCTGAAAGGATAGGCGTAAAAAATGCAGTATCCCCTGCGGTCGGTGTGGACCCTCTCCTCGCTTCTAGCGAGAACGATGTCTGCATGGGTGGGAATGACCCCTTGTTCCCGTAATCGGGCCATCCCAATCTCCCCCATTAACGGGGCTTCATCCACCCGGTCCTCTCCACCGTCGACAGTGAAATCAATCGCCAGACCTCCGGGCCGAGGAACTACCTCGTCAACCGACGGAACGTCTCCGGTCTCTATCTGTTCTGCACCTCCCATTGCCGGAGGTGGCCCTTCAACTACCGGAAAATCTATCGGAAGAGCATCGTGGGAAGAACTACCTGCCATTGTTGATCTACTAAAGAGAAAGGGATAGACTTCGGTGGGCAAGACAAAGGTTATCACAATCAAAGGAAAGAAAGGAGAAGATGAATTAGCAGAACGAAAAAGTTTCCTCAGGATCTCTCTCATATGAACAATGAAGATATGAGAAATGAATGCCTCAACCCATATTTATAGGCAACATAAATGGCTTTCGCGAAACCCGATAGCCATCATTAACTGCACGACCAACCGTAAAATGGTTCGGTTCTGCCGAAGCATGCGTCATTATGACAAGCTCCGCGAAGCGGCTTCTCAGCCGTCCGCCAACGTCCCGCCGTCAGAATAATCGCAATGGCCTGCGAACGCTGAAAGAATGCGCCGTACGCCTTCAAAATTCTGGACGTGACCAAATACGTATCCGGCGCATACTCATTCTCCACGGCCATCTCTAAAATATTAAAGGCTACGGCCATCGCCATTATATGAAAGGCTACGGTCATCTCCAACATATGAAAGGCTACGGCCACCCCCAATATATGAAAGGCTACGGCCATCTCTAATGTATGAAAGGCTCTCCAACATATGAAAGGCTACGGGCATCGCCATTATATGAAAGGCTACGGCCACCTCCAATATATGAAAGGCTACGGCCATCTCCAACGTGTAAACGACTAATGCCGCCGCCGTCAATAAGTCGACCCCCTTATTCGAGTTTTTTCAAATCACAATCGATGAAATCCGCTCATCGAGCTCGGCCGAAACACGACCTCAATAAGCGGAGGGACTAACTGTATGAGTCAGAATCTGACCTCACGGTAATTAACGGAGTTAATCTCATCTTGAGCTAATCCATAATTAATAAGTGGTATAGCCACTTATTTATAAGAGGATTCGACTCTTGTCCGATTGAATCTACGAGGGCACGGCCCATTCATTCCCCCATGGGGACGGAACCTCAGCGTGGCCACGGCCATTTATTGCCAGCTCACGAAGCTCACATCTATAAATACTAAGAGTGGAAGCCCTAGAAAAGGGGCTGCTTCTTCACCACTATGGACAAGAGAGAGAAGAAAAAATATACCCATCTTATGGGAAGAGAAAACACCATTGTAAGGCTCTGAACCTCTTCATGGAGAGGCAGACCAAACAAATGTTATCAATAAAGGTTTCTAATGTTTCTCCCCCTAATCCTGAGTACTTATTTTCGTTTCTTTCATTTGGTCCAACGGATTATTACGATTTGCTATGATTTTCCCGTGATTCATTTGTATTGTTTTATACTCATAAGATATGTAATAACTTTTGGGCAAACACCATGTATTATCTTTAATGAAGATCACTAGTCAGTTAAGTTTATCAGAACTAAGATCCAACTAAAACTGCAGATAAGTAATTAACAAAATCAAAATGTCATATTTTACCACAATATAATGTCACTTATAAGGTGCTACAACTTGCTGTTTGGCAATTGTGTTTTAAACTCAAGTCTAAACAAATTAAAGAGGAAAATGATTTAAAGTGAAAAGTTGAAAAAGTAAAGCCATCACGAAAATTGCTCCAAATCGGCTAATAATGGGAAAAAAATTGCTCCAAATTGAATATAATTACGTAAGAAACAATTTTCCACGTGGCATCCATGTTGAAAAATTATCAAAGTTTTTCCCGTTAGTGGAGAATGTATTTATAGACCGTTAAATAGTATCGGGGCTTTTTTGAACGGATAGTATATCATAGAGCAAAATTAAAAAAAATCGAAATCGTAGAAAGGAAAATTTGGCCCTTTTTCCAAATTTAAAAGCCATAAACCATTCCCTTACTGAAGGGTAATTTCATCAAATAATGCAGAGTTCAACCTACCCTATAAATGCTAATGAAAAAACATAAGCATTTCGAATGAATATAATATACAAAATTTTCCTATTAAAAAAGAGAAGCATATGATTCTGCAGAAAAATAAAAAGGAAAAGCCAAAAATTAAATTCAAATTTTTTGTGTATCCACTGTCAACACCATTACCTAACGCCTAATGAGATTCATATTTTGTATAATTAATTGCCCCTTATAAGACAGGGTTCAGTTGCCTACTAACTCTTTTTGGGAATCCAAATCTTAGACTTTAGTCATTCACCTAATTGTACATTAATAAAACTTATCTTAATTCCATAACGTACACATATTTGGCAAGGTTAGGAATTTTTGGGTGCACATGGCCTCAAGACAAACAAACTCCCATGTGCATGCATGACCTACCCTACGTATGGATCACATCAATAACATATACTAAAAAATTTATGTTTTGAGTATATTTTAACATGTTAAAAATATATTCTTCGAATTACTATTTCACTGTTTATTAACGATTACTTGTAGTTGACTTTTAGCGACTTGATTCTTACACTTCATTGCATAAAAGTTACTCTCTCTGTTCCAATTTATGTAAACATGTTTGATTAAGTACGAAGTTTAAGAAAAAATGAAGACTTTTGGAATTTATGATTCTAAACAAGTTAAAAAAAGGGGCCAGAGTATTTGTATTTTATAAAAGTTTCTCATTAAGGGCCGAATTATAAATTTAAGCTAAATTGTTTCCAAATTTAGAAAGGAGTCATTCTTTTTGGAACAGACCAAAAAGGAAATAGGTTTACATAAAATAGAACGGAGAGGTATATTCTATTTGGTCAAGCTGCAAAAATCAACTTATTTTAAGAAGTGCTTTTTCTCAAAAATACTTTTGTTGAGAATCAATTTGTATTTAACTAATTAATTTGAAAAATATTTCTAAGTAGCAATTAGTGTTTGGCCAAACTTCTAAAAATTGCTTCTACATTTTTCTCAAAAATGCTTTTCAAAAAAGTATTTTTGAAAAGAAGCTATTTTTTTTCTATTTCTCCAAAATTGCTATTGCTTCTACTCAAAAGCAATTTTTTTTCTTCTAAAAGCTTGGCCAAACATTTCAACTTTGAAAAAACAATATTTTTTTTTGAAAAAAAGTGCTTTTGGATTTGGAAAAGCTTGGCCAAACAGGCTATTAATCTCCTGCAATTAGGTATGCAAGTGATAGCACCATTGTAACAAGAGTAGAAGTTCATATTCAACAAGCTAAGAATTTACTGTATGAAATGAAAGAGGAAAAAGAATATATTAAACAGGACATCAGATGATTACAAACACTAGCATAGTATATGGTAAATCTAAAGTTCATCATCTGAACTGACAAGGTCTAGTTCTATCATTTTTTCTTTAACCTGCACAGGTTTTTGTGCTGAATTCTGCTGCTGCTGCCCCACTTTTGGTTTCTTGTGCTCAAAACTATGACTTGGTCTGATTTCACTTAGATTCTTTCTCTTGGTGGAAGATGACCTGGAAAAAAGTAGATAACTCTGTCACCAAAATAGATAACACAACATAAGGTCAAAAAATGAAGTCTTTTTTATTCCAGTCTTTCACCTTTCGTTTGTCCTATTTTTTGTGTGATCTTGGTCAGTAATAGATTCTTTGGTACTACTTGAGTTCAAGTTTCCTGTAACTCAAATAGAATTGTAATGATCAAAAACATAAGTAAGAATGTCTCTGATAGATGTAGGAGTATTCAGGTCCAAGTACTAAAGTTTTTACCTGTCATTTGACTAAGAAACCTTATTCCTTGAGAATGTACATTGGTAGTCACTTTCCCCGCTTTGCTGTTCATAAATAAGTGTCTTTTAAGTCAGTAATGACTATGAACAATGAAGATAACCAATATGCAAGCCAAGAATTGTTAAATTTAGAGCTATGTCACTACTAAGTACTTTGAACAAACCTTAATGCCTTTTTCAATCCATCAACAGACAGTAATTTCAACGGTGCTGCAGACTTTGTAAAGTTTGTCTTGTCAGTTAAAGGCTTAACCATGTAAATTCCTTCTGACTTGAGATGATCTCTGAAACCCGTTTGTAGGTTCCTGAATTTGAAGTCCAACAGCAATTAGAGAGGTTAGAGTAAGTCCTGAGGGAAAAAAATTCGCTATCCTCCAAATGCAAAATTGAGAGGTTGAGAAGTTAATAACTCACCCCCCTTTGAGTTCAGCCCTTGTTGTACTGGAGTATTTCTCAGATGTTCTCTAAAAGAACAAGTAACAAAAACAGGATAAGTTCTTTCTTTCTTTCGATAGTAAATCAAGATTCAGTCAAAGAGAATACCCCCCCCCCCCCGGGCAAGGGTTGGGGGGGGGGGGGGGGGTGGGAGCCAAGCACACTTAATTTACAACGTATTTCTGGACTGGTGTAGGTTGGTTACCTGCTTATGGTAGCTGCAATATGTTCCACGCCGCCTGCAAATGTTATTAAAGCATAAGTTCTATTACAAGGAGTACAACAAAATTACAGGTTATTACTGGATTATTCAACATGCAATGATAGGTACAATAATTTTGGTAAGAAGGATTACTAAAGATCCCCTGCATAAGCACTATCAACTGATTTGTTAAGGGAGCAGAAAACTAAATGCTGTAAAAACATGCTATTTCTTTCCTTAACGTCCACAAAAAAGGCAAATCATGCTCATGATATTTGCATAAATAGCTCTGGACTGTGTTTCTGATTTGAGCATGAAATTTGCATAAATAGCTCTGGACTGTGTTTCTGATTTGAATGTGAGAATCTCCCTTTTCCTTCTTCTAAAGAAGGGCAACCTTTTTATTTCTGTACACAATTTAACCAACCAAAGACAGTAGCCATTTTATATGTATGATTAGCTTCTTTTACAAGATTAAACTTTAGATTCTTGCACTCTTGCCTTGTGAAGACTACAACATAGAGATGAGACATTTGTTAAACTGAACATTCTGTTTTGAGTACTGGCAGAATGGACTAGCAAAAGTATCTGCTCAACCCGAATCGAAAAGCACAAACTATCATTGTTGGAGCAAATCAAAACCAACCAACATGAATGCTATCCAAATGAGAACTGTGATGAGCAGTAGTACGTCATTCTTGTTGTGCAAGTGTTAGTGATTTCAAAATTTTTTGTACAAATTACTATGTTAGAATGACCAGGCAAGATCACCTTCACCCCCCAAGTCTATGAGATCTCTAAAACAATCATCCTAGTGTTTCTGATACAAGGCATTACTTTGGACTTCCCAAAGAAAACATCAAATCAAGAGCTAGCCTCCAGAACACAGATGAGACATAAGTAGATAGCGAAACATTTTATGATGGATCTTTTGAGCAACTTATTGTATTTTGCAATTCTATAGTAGTTATGCCTGAAGGTATTCAGTCCATTTATGACTATGAGCATGTAAACAACACATAAAATTGGAGATCGTACTTGTTAACGACTAATGTGCAAGCCATCCCATCCTTCCTTTTTCCCTTGCAAACTCCATAATCCACAGACGTGCCAATCTTTAAAATGTGACTGGCTGAATAAACACTCAAAGAAAACCCATTTTCCTGGATAAGGGCCATTGAAGAGGTTTTAGCAACCCACCCTAAAATCTTAACAGAAATGATTTTATTGATAGCCAATGATAACAATACCGAGTTGTCTTTGCGCACACTGCAATTGAATAGGGCAAAAACTGCACCAGCCTTTTCATTGCAGTTCTTCTGATAAGCATCACCAAAAAGAAAAAGAGAAATAGTTTTTTCATCCAAAGATCCCATTTTCCAGATTGCGTAGTTCTTCCCTGTTGAACTTGTTCTTTGTTGCCCCTTCTCAGTTAAAACGCCAACAGTTGCCCAACAACCAGAAAGGGTGTCGCCTGCTAGCGAATTCCTTAAAGATAGGAAAATATATGATTACATAGTCCACAGAAACTACTCTAGTAACTCGGTCAGCATCTTAACATACCTTATTGCTGATAACCGGATGAACCTAATATCAGCAAAATGGTTGCTCAGTTCAACAGCTGAAACTAGTTGATTTCTGAGTAAAAGGAAAAGAAAGGTAAAGTATCAGTTGCCAGTTCAGTAGCTAAACAAAGCATTCATTTGTAATTTGCTTGGCACAGCATTAAGACTGAAGCTACCAGCTAGCTCAAACCAATCAAAATCAAATGTAACTACTACTTCACCAATAACAATCTAATCTGGCCTCCACTTTTCAATTATCGAAATTAAACATACAAGAAACTATGTGGCGTTTCTAACCATAATAATTGCAAGTCACAAGCATCTGATGACCTTTTTAAGAAGCCAAAATATTATACTTAATTGTGACTTCCTCTCATCAGAATTTGACTGTCAGGCAACTATTATGCAGAACTTATTGAAACATAAGAAGCCAACATCATTCAAATTCTAATAGTAGCAGAAAGAGACTGATTATGCATTTTACAGGAAAATGAATAGCGAATCAGAATGCAACAAGAACCCATTGGATATGCACCCATAACCATGTCAAAGTCTCAAAGAACATACCGAATTCGCAAACCTGAGAATTTTTCAACCTCAAGATCACTTGACCCCTTGGTATGCTTTGATTTGACAGCTTTTTTGGCAATTTCAGTATCATAATCAAGACAATCCTGAACAGCATCTCTAAAGACAGACATATCTGCCTCCCTCGATCGCTTTGGCGATCCATCATCCGACAAATAATCTGTAAAAGATACAAATTTTTCAAAACAACCCACAAAAGGTCAACAAAAAAGACATCTTCCAATCCAACAGATTTTTATCCAGAAACATCAAATAATAAACCACAACTTAATCCAAAATCAGGTAAGGTCTAGTATATGCTGCTCGCACAATGAGTGCACCATTTTAGCAATGAAATAATTTTTGTGACAATCTTTTAACATTAAGAACTCTAAACCATAAAATATGAACCAAAATAATTGTGCAAGGTCAGTCTTTGATGTTACATAAATAATAAATGATTTCGTTTTCTTGAAAGTTCAGCTCTATTTGGCTCCATCTAATTACAGAAAAAACATATGAATTGAAGAAAGCACATGATTCTAAAACCCGCAATAGGGCATTAGTTGTAATAAATCTTATAACATGTTTTGGACATTTACCTGGGAAATTAGATGAAGGAGAAGCTGGAGGGGTTTCTAAAACCCTATCTGGTAGAGAGAGAAGGAGATCCAGGTCTTTTTGGTGATTTAATTTCGACATTTTTTCTGAGAAACTGACGATTGAAATTTAGGATAGGGTTTTGTTTCCTTATTACATTGTCTTCTTACTGGTTGAAGTTGGAGGGAGATTGAAAGTGCATGGCGGGAAGCTAATTGATAGTGGGCTAACAAATACGAAAGGATGCAGATGGGCTGGGCTGGGATTTTAGAGATTGGGTCAAGAACTTTTAAAAGAGTAGAAATGACACGTAAAAATTGCACGGGGCGTCCTATTTGGTCACCCCCATTTAACCTATACCCATTTTTTAAAAAAGTTTTAACTTGTACCCACTTTTTAAACAACCTCAGCCCCTTTCTCCTCCTCCTTCTCCTCCTCAAAGTTATATCCGTCCTCAATCCGATAGTTCCATTAGAAGAAATTCAAAGCTTTTCAGCTTTTTTCTTGTCCTCTCCTGTAGCAGAGGCTTGACGACCTAATGAATTCATATGTTACAACATATTAGAGAATTTAGTCATTCAAAACATGTAATCTCTACTAAATTTGCAAGAAATAATTGATAAAAGAGTATACTGAAAAAGAAAAAGACATAAATAAGAGACAAACCTTCAAACAAGCTGAAAAGATATATGGAGCATTCACAATGTAGTAGCTGAAGTTCAACTCTAAGAAAGCTGAAGCTCGCCAGTTACAAACAAAAAATTTAGCTCTAGAGCTGAAGTTCGCCAGTTACAAACAAAAACTTCAGCTCTAGAGCTGAAGTT
The DNA here is from genome assembly GCF_001879085.1 of Nicotiana attenuata. Taxonomy (NCBI): domain Eukaryota; kingdom Viridiplantae; phylum Streptophyta; class Magnoliopsida; order Solanales; family Solanaceae; genus Nicotiana; species Nicotiana attenuata. The sequence continues at coordinate 91,180 of NW_017671075.1, read as the reverse complement.
TGACAGCTACAAAACAAAAACTTCAGCTCTAGAGCTGAAGTTCGCCAGTTACAAAACAAAAACTTCAGCTCTAGAGCTGAAGTTCGCCAGTTACAAAAACAAAAACTTCAGCAATTAAAAACAAAAACTTCAGCAAATAAAGAACAAAACTTCAGCAACTATGCTTAAGTTCAGCAATTACAAACAAAAACTCCAGCACACTTGGTTCAGCACACTTGCTACATTAGTCCCGTCTACTAGAATGCTGAAGTTTTGCGTGATTGCCTTTGCTACTTCAGCCCCGTATGCTGAAGTTACGCGAAAAAGTAGGTACGCTTGTAATTTTTTTTGCAAAGCGGGCACAAGTTAAAACGTGACCCAAAAAGCGGGTATAGATGCAAATGCCCCAAATGACACCTGGTATTTAGAAGAAAAATTGGCATTCTATAACAACACATAACAAGAATTGGCAATTTTTTAGCCTTATTATATTAGATTTGGCAAAGATAGCCCCAAACAATTGGAATTATATAGCCAAATCCTAAAAAACTACTCTCTTATATATTTTCTCTAAAAAAAAACTACACGCTTATTTTGGCTTCTCTCCCCCTTTCTCTCCTTGTATTCTTCTTCTATCTCTTCTCTTTCGCTCTCCTAGTTTAGCAAAAATTACTGCAAATTATGTATAAAAAAAAACAGTGGGATGAAAAGGTAAGGTTGATCTCACATCAGAGAAAATCAGAAGCAAAAACTAAGAGAGAAAAAATATATTTCAACTTTGTTTTTCAACACTCTTCTTTTTAGTTGGATTGACCGAGTGGGTGTGATTGAAATTGGTTGAAAATACCTAAACGAGGCTATATACAAAATTTGAGCAAGATTATAAGTGATTTAGACTGGTTTCAGGTAAAAAATCAGACCTAAAAACCCAACTGCGACATGTGTATGTCACATTGTATATCGTGTACATGAGTGTATATCACACACAAGTTTTTAAGGACGTCTGTGTATATCACTTCGTATATTGCGTATACAACATAATTTTTATATGGACGCCCGTGCACATCACATTGTATATCGTATATATAACACAAATTTACATGGATATACACAGATACACATGATGTACATGAGATATCACTGATATACATGAGATATATTGTACACTGAGATTTACAAAAAAGAAAAAAAAATATTGATATACATCTTAATATATACAAAGACGGAAAATAAAGGTGAGATATACATTTTGATATACATATTATTTGATGTGTTATACATAGTGATATACATGTATTGGGAAAAATTAGACTTACATATTAAAGTAATTGAAAGATGACGTGTCATGACACTGGGGCTGGTCAAAAGAATGATGATAAGCAAAGAGGCACGAGTTGCAACAGATACGAGCAGAAACGCAAGAAGAGGCACAGGACGATATTCAAAAAGACTCGACGCTCGTACCTATTCAAGTATAAAAGCTGAGAAGAATGAACCTGGCAGTACAGAAGAGTCCAGATACAGTATTTAATAAACATTAAATACTGAAAGCATTAGAGAATTTGTATTAAATTATAATGATTTTGTAACATAGCATTTAATTCCTTTAATCGGCCATAATGACCTTATTATGACAAAGGCAAAACGTATAACTTAGAAATAGCTATAAAAGGGAGAAGACTGATCATTTGTAGACACACAATATCATCTGAATATACTGGTTTACTTTGTTTTTTGCCATCTATTGGTTATCAAAAACATTATCAGTAACCCGAGTTCTTCTAAAAATAAAGCTTTGACTGAAATTCCATTTTTTTTTGTTAAACAAATTGGTTCCGTTACCGGAAATCTGATAATCTATTCTTTCTTAACCTTATCTATTTTGTCACATCAACAATCATGTCAAACGTTAACGATAACACCCAAGGAAACCAAGGAAACCATCAACTCCAAGGGGACCCACAAGATATTCACACTCCGATCCCTTCTCCACAAAGTTCGCCTCGGCGGTCTCGAGAAGGAACTCCTGATGGATCCCACTCAAATGCAAATGCTCAATTTGACAATGATGAAGCTATCAATGAAGTTTTGCAGAAATTGATCGCTCAACAGGTCAATAAAGCTCTTGAGGCCTTTGCCAGCCAGTTACCTGTTGCACCATCAACACCAATTCCAAATACCAATACTTTGGAAAACCCTCGTTCTGGGCTCGTTAATTCAGGCAGTGGTGGAATCCCCAGTGAGTCACGAGAGGGAGAACCAGGTAACTTTTTCAATTTCGATTTACAAAATTTAGTTCTAACATTGCAGAAACGGCTAATGGAACAAAGTGACCGCATAGAGCAAATACCTGGAGTCCCGCCTGTAATCAAAGGAATCGATATAGACAAATATTCACAGCAACTTTGGAAGCCAAGCGCTGCTCCACTACCGATTCCAAAGAAGTTCAAAATGCCTGATATTCCAAAATATGATGGAACAACTGACCCACGAGACCATGTGACTGCATTCGCAACTGGCGTAAAAGGCAATGATTTGACTAAACAAGAAATTGAATCAGTATTGGTCAAAAAATTCGGCGAAACACTCACTAAGGGAGCTTTAACATGGTATTCTCTTTTACCCGAAAATTCCATAAATTCTTTTGCTGAGCTTGCAGATTTGTTTATCAAAGCACATTCGGGGGCTCAAAAAGTCGAAAAGAGAATGGAGGATATTTTCAAAATCAAACAAGGGGACTCCGAGTTGCTCGGAGAGTTCGTGGATAGGTTCCAGCGTGAAAGAATGACGTTACCACGTGTACCAGATAATTGGGCAGCTATAGCTTTCACTAGTAATTTGAATGAAAAAAGCTCAGAAGCTACGAGGTGACTCAAGGAAAGTCTTCGTGAGTTCCCAGCAACAACATGGAATGATGTTAACAACAGGCATAGCACAAAGTTAAGGATCGAAGAAGATATTATCTCGTGGTCCTAAAAAGAAGAAAAGGTGAGTTCAAGACGGGCGAAAACAGAAAAAAGGTCGGTAAAAACAGGCACGAACCATATACGGGCCCAGCTGGAAAAGATTCACGGTCAAAGCATGATCAGTAAAGGTACGATCGTAGATCCAGAAATAGAGAATCAGGCTCATCATCGAGGTATGGAAATGATCGTTACACACGAGAGTCACGAGATGATGATGGAAATTTGAAGGCACGATTTGGCGGTTATAATTTTAATGTAAGCACTTCCGAGCTCGTGGATGTTTTAAGAAGCATGGGTGACAAGGTGCAGTGGCCAAAAGAGATGAGATCGAATCCAAACATGCGCAATCCCGATCATTGGTGCGAGTTTCACAATGATCATGGTCATAAAACGGCAGATTGTAGGTTGCTACAAGGAGAGGTTGATCATCTATTGAAGCAAGGGTATCTCACCGAATTATTCAGTGAGAAAGGTAAGCAAGCATACATGAAGAATAGGCAGGAGCCTCCAAAACCGCCTTCTCCCAAAAGAACCATCAATGTTATACGCGGAGGGGAAGAAATCAATGGTATGATGTACACAGCAGCCAATAAAGTTTCAAAAGTCACAATTACCCACGGGAAGTGGGTGCGACGGGTCTTGGAGGAAGAAAGCATTACGTTCGATGATGCAGATGTAGATGGCGTATTAACTCCACATAACGACACACTGGTAATATCTTTACTTATACATGACACTAATGTGAAACGAGTTTTGATTGATCCATATAGCTCCGTGAACATTATCCTACTAAGAGTACTACTTGAGATCCAAGCTGAAGATAAAATAGTACCAACAGCGCATACTTTGTCTGGATTCGATAATTCCAGCGTTGTGACGAAAGGGGAAGTAATACTCACTACATTCGCAGAAGGAGTTGTCAAAGATACGAAGTTTCAAGTAGTGGAGCTGGAAATGGCTTACAACATAATTCTAGGGAGGCCATGGATCCACGAGATGGATGTTGTTCCATCGACCTTACATCGAGTCATTAAATTTCCATCAACACGGGGAATATGTCAAATTTGTGGAGATCAACAGACATCCAGGAGCATCAACTCCGTAGTAGATTCAAGTACGAGAAATGAAGAAAAATAGCAATTGCAGAATTCAGTTGAGGATACCACAACGCAAACCTCAACTGAACAAGGGCGAACAGATGTAGATTCAAGGCCCGATTCCATTGAAGAACCAGAAGAAAAAAAAAATATCAAAACAACGATCGAAGAACTGGAGGCTGTAGTATTATTTGTACATTGGCCTGAAAGGAAAATCTACATAGGGGCTAATCTCAGCCAAGACATGAAACGTAAGTTGACGCAGATTGTTTTGCTTGGTCCCATTCTGATATGACATGTATATCACCGGAGGTAATGAATCACAAATTAAATGGAGACCCGTCTTATCCACCTATCAAACAAAAGAAGAGAAAGCAAGGAACTTTCAAAAATCAGGTGATTCAAGATGAGGTCCAAAAATTATTAAACAATGGATCTATCCGTGAGGTAAAGTATCCTAATTGGTTAGCCAACACTGTTGTGGTACCTAAAAAGAACGGTAAATGGCGAGTTTGTGTAGATTACACAGATCTTAACAAAGCTTGTCCTAAAGATTCTTTTCCATTACCACATATAGATCAACTAATTGATGCTACTGCAGGACATGAGTTGTTAAGTTTTTTAGATGCATACTCAGGGTACAACCAAATCAAAATGGATCCCATAGATGAAGAAAAAAATTCATTTATAACTGACAGGGGGACTTACTATTATAAAGTAATGCCTTTTGGTCTCAAATATGCTGGTGCAAAATATCAAAGATTGGTGACCAAAATGTTTCAAGATCATCTGGGAAAAACTATGGAGGTCTATATAGACGATATGCTCATCAAAAGTCTACATTCAGGGGATCATATATCACACTTGTCGGAAACATTTCAGATCTTGCGGAAATTTAATATGAAGTTAAATCCTGAGAAAAGTGCATTCAGTGTTGCATCAGGTAAGTTTTTAGGCTTTCTTGTTTCTAACCATGGTATTGAAGTGAATCCCGCACAGATTAAAGCCACTGAGGAAATCCCTGACATGCTTACAAGTAAAAAAGAGGTACAGAGGTTGACATGGAGAATTGCAGCCTTGGGGAGCTTTATTTCCAAATCATCTGAAAAATGCTTTAAATTCTTTTCTGCCCTCAAAAAGCAAGATCACTTTGAATGGACTGAGCTGAGGAGTGTCAACAGGCACTAAAAAATTTGAAAACATACCTGTCAAATCCGCCGTTGCTTGCAAAACCAAAGGCTGGAGAAAGATTGTTCATCTATCTTGCCGTCTCGGAAGTAGCACTAAGTGTTGTTTTAGTTCGAGAAGACCAAGGTAAACAATCTCCAATTTATTATGTCAGTAAACCATTATTATATGCGGAGACACGGTATCCTCAATTATAAAAGCTTGCAATTGCACTAATCATGGCATCTAGAAAGCTAAGGCCTTATTTTCAATGTCATTCCATAATTGAAGTAACTGCTTGTCCATTACGCAATATATTACACAAGCATGAGTTGTCTGGTAGGTTAGCTAAATGGGCTATAGAACTAAGTGAATATGATATCACATACCAACCCAGAACCGCGATAAAATCTCAAGTACTAGCAGATTTTTTAGCTGATTTTAGCCAGGGAATGCAATTAGAAGCGGGAAAAGAATTACAAGTGTTTAACGGGTCTAATCCAGGAATTTGGACCTTATTTACTAATGGTTCCTCTAATGTAAGGGGATCAGGTTTAGGAATTATTTTGGTGCCACCTACGTGTGAAACTATTCGTAGCCATAAAATGCCATTCTATAACTAACAATGAGGCAGAGTATGAAGCTATGATTGCAGGTTTAGAAATGGCACGAGAACTTGGCATTAATCAAATCGTAATCAAAAGCGATTCACAGCTCGTAGTTAACCAAATGCTGGGGACTTATACACCCAGGGAAGCACGAATGCAGCAATACTTAGAGAAGGTACGAGATTCGCTTAGGCTTTCAAACTTGGAAAGTCACGCAGATACCAAGAGATGAAAATGGCGAAGCAGATGCCCTAGCTAATATCGCATCTGCGGCAGATGCGGCAAGCAATGAAAATGCTTCTGTAATTCATTTGTTTCATTCAGTACTCGATCCAGACAAAAATGAGGTAAATTTCAATAACTTAACATGGGATTGGAGAAACGAGATTATCGCTTTTTTGTAGTATGGTACCGTCCCTGAAGAAAGAAAAAAGCCCACGCGCTTCGGAAAAAGGCTGCACGATATTGTTTGAAGCAAGGTAATCTTTATCGAAAAATGTTCGGTGGCCCCTTAGCAAGATGCCTCGGACCTTCTCAAACAGAATATGTAATGAGAGAGATACACGAGGGGCATTGTAGAAATCACGCGGGAGGAAGATCACTGGTAAGAACCATGATAAGAACAGGCTACTATTGGCCTAAAATGGAAGAAGAAGCAGAGAATTTCGTGGCTAAATGTGATAAGTGCCAAAGATATGGAAACAACATGCATAGACCTGCGGAACTATTACATCCGGTCATTGCACCGTGGCCCTTTATGAAGCGGGGAATGGATATCGTGGGACCATTACCACAAGCAAAGGGCTAGGTAAAGTTTCTACTTGTACTCACTGATTACTTTACTAAATGGGTAGAAGCAGGAGCATTTAAACAGGTACGGGAAAAAGAGGTCAGAAATTTCATTTGGCGAAATATCATATATCGATTCGATGTACCAAAGGCAATCGTGTGTGATAACGGCCCACAATTTATAGGCGCTCAAATCACAGAATTTTTACAAAGCTGGCAAATCAAAAGGATTACGTCCACATCTTACCACCCAGTAGGTAATGGACAAGCGGAGTCAACAAATAAAGTCATTATCAACAATTTGAAAAACGGTTAGAAGAATCTAAAGGCAAATGGCCAGAAGTGTTACCTGCTATTTTATGGGCGTATCGCACAACAATAAAAACAAGCATAGGTGAAACACCATTTTTATTGGTGTACGGGGCTGAAGCTTTAATTTCGATTGAAATAGGGGAACAAAGCACGAGGTATATGCAGGCGTCAGAAGAAACTAATGAAGAGAAAATGCGCATAAACCTTGACCTACTTGAAGGACGAAGAGAAACGACATTAATAAGAATGGCAGCACAAAAACAAGTCATTGATATTACAATCGGAAGGCACGATTAAGATACTTCAAGATTGGGGACTTCGTGCTCAAGAAAGTTTTTCAATCCACGAAGACAGCCAATACCGGAAAATTAAGTCCAACTTGGGAAGGACCTTACAGGATTCATGGTATTGCGGGAAAAGGAGCATACGAGCTGGAAACTATGGATGACAAGATATTATCATCACACTGGAATGCCGTTCACCTGAAGAGATACTATTTCTAATAAAATACCCACGGTTAGGTATCTTCATTTTAAAATTCTATTTTTGAATTGATAAAAGTTTTACTAACGATTTTAGATGATAGGCAAAAAGCTAGCCCGTACTAAATGATGAATCATGACCTGCAAGGCACGTGGAATAAATTAAAATTTCCGGTCTAGGGTTACAACTGTTCTGATAGAAATTCAGACAGGTTAAGCAGTCTTCATCTATAATCGCACCTCCGAGTCCCGTGTGTTTTTCCTTTTCAGGGAAAGGACTGAATGAGAGGAACAATCAAGTGCTCGAGGCTTCATGCTTCAACGCTCAAACACTTGGGGGACTATATGATATATACGTAGACAAATGCATAAAGAAGACAAAGAAGATTGAGAAGCAATCAAAAGTTCAAGACTAATCAACTCATTGAAAGAGTTAAGTGCAGAGCAAAAACCACCGAAAGATAGCCACGAGCCAAGGCCAAGACGAAACTTTACCATAGTTAGGTTATAGGCAATGTACTGAAACAGGTTATAGATAAAACCCTTGTATTTAAAGTACGTGTACTAAAACGGGTTATTACATAAAAACCTTGTATTTTATTCTTCTTTTAAATCTGTTGTGAGGAAAACAGTTATGAAAAAGTTATAGATATTATTTAAATACATGTAAAGTGTTACTTAAACTTGGCAAAGTTCAAATAAAAACTTGTCAAAGTTCTTTCAAGAAACATGTGTATTCCTATTTCTTTTGTCGTATGTTAACACCATTATGAAGTTGAGATGTCTTCTTCATTAAGTGTCGAATATAAAAGGGCCCTCTTTTATAATTCATGATTGATTTAAGACATTCATGAGAAAAAGAAAGCATTTTACAAAATAAAAATGCAAGTTATTCAGTAAGTCCTTAAAAATAAAGGCAAGAGTAAATAAAACAGAAGCTTAAATAGTAACGGAAACTTCATAATATTAAAAAGTTTAGAGTAAGTATGAACTTAGTCATAAACCAAAAAGTTGATTACACAAAATTCCCCATAAAAGGTCTGGGGACTTAACGTTTTCCACAAACC
>NW_017671075.1:75419-78944 GCF_001879085.1 Nicotiana attenuata | reverse complement strand
CATGCTTCAACGCTCAAACACTTGGGGGACTATATGATATATACGAAGACAAATGCATAAGGAAGACATGCATAAAGAAGACAAAGAAGATTGAGAAGCAATCAAAAGTTCAAGCCTAATCAACTCATTGAAAGAGTTAAGTACAAAGCAAAAACCACCGAAAGATAGTCACGAGCTAATAAGCCACGAGCCAAGGTCAAGACGAAACCTTACCATAGTTAGGTTAAAGGCAATGTACTGAAACAGGTTATAGATAAAAACTTTGTATTTAAAGTACGTATACTAAAACGGGTTATTACATAAAAACCTTGTATTTTATTCTTTCTTTTAAATCTGTTGTGAGAAAAACAGTTACGAAAAAGTTAATAGATGTTATTCAAATACATGTAAAGTGTTACTTAAACTTGGCAAAGTTCAAATAAAAAACTTGTCAAAGTTCTTTCAAGAAACATGTGTATTCCTATCTCTTTTGTCGTATGTTAACACCATTATGAAGTTGAGACGTCTTCTTCATCAAGTGTCGAATATAAAAGGTCCCTCTTTTATAATTCATGAGGGATTTAAGACATTCATGAGAAAAAGAAAGCATTTTACAAAATAAAAATGCAAGTTATTCAGTAAGTCCTTAAAAATAAAGGCAAGAATAAACAAAACAGAAGCTTAAACAGTAATGTAAACTTCATAATATAAAAAGTTTAGACTAAGTATGAACTTAGTCATAAACTTTTTAGTTCATTAAACAAAATGCCCCATAAAAGGTCTGGGGACTTAACGTTTTCCACAAACCCTTAAAAAGACCGAGGGTTACAACCACCACCAAGAAAAAACAAAAAGCAACAAAGGAATTTAAACTTTTCACTGGGAACTTGAAGGAACTGAAATAGGGACATCAACAGCAGCGGGCGGCTTAACTTGACTCAAAGGAGTAGGGATACCCGTGTCATCTTCAACTTGTTCAAAAACTTCAGCCACGGGAGAAGAGAAATCTTGGTTCTGCTGAGTCTTCTCGAGAGCCTCTTTGATCTTGGCTAACTCAGATTCTAAGTTGAAATTCTCCTGGCTAACTTGAACGAGGGTATCATGGCGAGAATTTAAAAACGCCAACTCACTTCAATGGCAGATTTCTCTTCAAGGATCTGATAATCCTTTTCCCAATCAGCAATTTCATTTCTTAATTTTTCATTTTCAGCTAAGGTAGATTCCTGAGAAGCTTGGAGAGCAGCTTGAGAACTCTTTAAAAAGCGAACCTTATCAGAAGATTCCCGGAGGTCTTCTTGAGTTTGTGTCAGTGTTTGCACAAGTTCTCCAGCATATGCTTCTTTCTCGGCCAAGAGAGCCTTCAACTCTCTAATCTCCTCACTAGCCTTGGAAAGTTGCTCAGAAGAATAGGATTCAAGACGCAACTTTTCTTTCCTCGCTTGACTTAAGGAAGCTTTTACAACTGCCAGCTCTGAAGTCAAGGCCCTTACCTCCTGCTCCAAGGTATTTCTACTTTCTTCTAAGGTTTCCACATCAATTTGAAGAATGTCACACTGTCCCTTCCAATTATCAGCCTCCATTTGATAGTCACGCATTAATTGCTCTAAAAGGGTAACTCTTTTCATCATCTCTGTGCCAATTAAATTAACCTAAAAGAAAAGGGAAGGTGGGAATCCTGAAAATAGGAGAAGGATAAAATAAAGCTTGAAAAAAGGGGTACCTTTAAGGAAGCATGCACTATGTCATTCATCAAGGTCAAAGAACTGTGGCTCTCAAGCTAAGCTCTTTCAATTGGACCAATCAAAGGCTTTAGCCACACGTCTGCTTGACTTGATTTCCTTAAAAGATTACCCTCAGCAGGAACTTCAATAGTGACTTGCCTCATGGCAGTACCTCTACTTGAAGAACCAACCTCAGTATGATGAATATATGGCGGGGGAATTGTTGAAGGAGGAACAATAGAAGCAGTAAAAATAGTCTAGGGAGGAACGGAAGCAGCCATGACTGGCAAAGAAGGAGCCACATGAACGGAAGTGGTAAAAGAAGCCAAGGGAGCTTCATCAGAAACCGGACCAAAATCTTCACTACCAAACCCGCGGTTAAAAGCTGCTCAACAGAATCATGAGCAGCAGTGGGAACATCATCAACATCATCATCAGAGATCAGCACCGGGACTTCAACAGACTCGGTAAGAGGAATAGAATGGCGGGGGGATGCTTCATCATCAGAGATAATACGTCTACGAGCCCGCAGCCTTGTTACCAAGGAACCTTCATCTTCCTCTTCTTCAGAGTCATGGTCATCAACGACTTTTCTTTTCGATGAAGAGCCCAAAATTATTTCTTGGGCCCTTGATAAGTCAGGATTTTAACATGTTTTATGCCCCTACTTGCCTATGCTTTGGTTATAAATTGCTACAAAATAGTCTCAAAATGCTCACAAGTTGTGCTTGATTGCAGGTTTGATCGACAAAGCGACGAATGTCAAAGATCGGCTCAAAAAGGAGTGAAACCTGCTCAAGTGTCAAAGACTAAGTAAATTGAGGAAAAGAGAACCTAGTGCGGACCGCGCAAAGGTGAATGTGGCCGCACTAGGAGGTTCAGAGAGTTGGCATTCTCAAGCTGGAGGCAACGCGGGCGTGGTACGATTCACGCGGTCCGCGGTCAGGCTCCGCGGCCGTGCTACTCTTTTGTGCGGTCCGCGGAGCAGAGATTCAGGGAGCTCACATTTTTCCAATTCCAAGCAATGCGGCCCGCGCTCGTTTTTGTGCGGCCGCGCCAACTTCCTCCGCGACCGCGGTGCACTTCCATGCGGTCCGCGGTCCCCAACTTCAGAGAAGCAGAAATGAGAAGTCCAAGAGCCAGTGCGGCCGCGGTCCATTTTGCGCGGCCCGCACTGACCCCGCAAGGGCATTTTTATCCAGTTTTTCCAGCCTAGTATAAATAGGACATTTTACCATTTTTAGGAAAAGTTTTATATTCCAGACTTAGCTGCGCACGTGAGACTCACTTTTGTAGCCATTTTCGGCACTTTTGCTTTTCATTAACAATAGATTATTGTAGTTTCTTTTTAGTAATCAATTAATATGCTTAGTTCTTCATCTATTTCTTCAATTTCTGTATCTAGCATGAGTAGCTAAACCCATTAGCTAGGGTTGTGGCTCAACCCTAGTGTGGGTAATTGATGGGTGTTGCCATCTAGGGTTAGATTGATTGTGTGTATTTGTTATTTGGGTTGATTTTATGTTTTTATTTAAGAATTGGTGGTTGCAAACACTGATTCAAGCTTTGTGGGTTTGACTCTTCTTGAGAAAGAGAGTTTATGACCCCAAAATTGACCCAACAAGGAATTGGGATGGACTCATGAGAAATGATAGTCCCAATTAAGGGGTTAAATCTCGAGAGAGTAATCACCCTACTTGAACCCTAGTTGCTTGATCTAATTGGCCTACCCAATTGGTCTGAGAGAGTCAATTGGGCAAAATCACTCTCTCTACCGAAAGGTGTGAGAGTGGGTACAATTGTGCAACGGTTATAGCATAAGCCC
>NW_017671075.1:72694-73564 GCF_001879085.1 Nicotiana attenuata | reverse complement strand
ATGTATCAACAACCGAACAATCTGCCTCCGTTTCAATCTCAAGGGTCTAGTTCTTCGGGTAGTGATATGGGAAGAATAGAAATGATGTTCGAACAATTGATGAAGAAGAACCAAGACTCTGATGCTCAATTGGCTTCCCACAATACCTCTACTCGGAATTTGGAGGTGCAATTAGGCCAAATCTCTCAATCGTTGAATACTCGACCTAAGGGTGCTCTACCAAGTGATACGGTAGTGAACCCGAAGGGAGGTAGCAATCATGTGATGGCGGTTACAACAAGAAGTGGGAGAGGCGGTGATGTGCATGCCTCGAAAGAAAATCAAGCTGTGGATGATAATGTTGGGTTCCAAGAAGATGTGAGTCCTTTGATTGTTGAAGATATGGTTGAACCAAATGTGAACAATGAGGTGAGGATAGATATTGATGAGGCCGAGGTGGAAGCTCAAGAGACCGTGAACCCGTCTAGGGAGCACATAATTGACATGCCGGAGCCGGTGGTGCCAAAAGCCAAGGCACCTCTGCCTAGACCACCTCCACCTAAGGCTGTTTGGTGGGCCGGTCTGGGACCGGGACCGGGACCGGACCGGGCCCGCGGTCCTAACGGGCTAAACGGTCCCGGCGGGCCGGTCCCTAAATGGGTAGGAAGCCCGTGACGGGCCGGTCGCATACACGAGGCCCACGAGACCGGGACCGCTAAGCCCGGGACCGGCAGGTGGTCCTGGGCCGGTTCAACCGGGCCTAACGGTCCTAACGGGCTCCAACGGCTATTTTTTAAAAAAAAAATTTTTTTTTTTAAAAAAATAGCCAACGGTTAGATTTTAAAATCTAGCCGTTAGCCTTTAATTTTCAACCGTTTGGAACTTTAAAAA
>NW_017671075.1:66307-69660 GCF_001879085.1 Nicotiana attenuata | reverse complement strand
TATACTACAACAAATTATATAATGGAATATATATACATTTTTTGTCTTTAACTTGCAATTATTTATAAGCTATAATATATATACATAACATACAATATATACTACAACAAATTATATAATGGAATATATATACATAACATACAATATATACTACAAGAAAATACATAAGGGAATATATATACATAACATATAATATATACTACAAGAAATTATATAATGGAATATATATACATAACATACAATATATACTACAACAAATTATATAATGGAATATATATACATAACATACAATATATAGTACACTATACTAGTATACTATACTAGTATACTATATATATTATATTTACATGAAGAAGTAGTACTATATATACTACAAAACAAGATTTTTCAAAATGAGGGCCCCACCCCCAATGACCACCAACGGTCATATTAATTTCACAAATAGCCGTTTTTTTTTTAAATTTACAAAACTAACCTTCTCTAACACTATAAGTACCCCCCTCTCCCTCTTCTTCATTTCAATACTCAATACTCATTTCTCAATCTAAATTTCTCTCAATCTCTCAATCTCCAATTTTCAAGACTTCAAGTCTCAATCTCAATTTTCAAGTTAAATCATGCCTCGTTCGGAAAGAGTGCGCTTATTTGTGTCGCAATACTATGAAGTGCTTGAAGAAAATGAAGAAGGCCAAATATTAAAGTGCAAGAACTGTGGAAGAGTCTTAAATTTTCGTTCAGGGTGTACCACAGGCATTTTAAGGAGGCATATAAAGTATTGTGTTGAGGGTATTTATCCGCAAATTCGTCTTTAAGATTTTTCAACAATTTGTGTTATTTTAAAATTATTAGACGTATTTATGCTTCATGTTGTAGTTTGTTATTAATTTATTATGCATGCCAATTTAGTTTTACTATTGATTTGTTATTTTACATTTTCGTCAAACACTTTAATAATTAGATTTCTATATTATATATACCACATATATTTATATAGCCATGCATAAGAGCAATTTATATATATACATACACATATGGTTTACAAGAAATTACCCTAAATAAAAAAATTAAAAAAAAAGCCCGGAAATAAAAAAAAGCCCGTTAGGCCCGCTAAGCCCACGAGCCCGGCCCATTTAGCCCAGGACCATATGGGCTTAGGCCCGTCACGGGCTGGTCCTACCCGTTGAGCCCACGAAGCCCGGGACCGCGAAGCCCGGGACCGCCAGAGCCCGGGACCGCTAAGCCCAGGCCCGTTTAGCCCGGCCCGTTTAGCCCATTTAGGCCCGGGCCCGAGACCACATACAACCTTACCTCCACCTTATCCTCAGCGGTTAGCAAAGCCAAAGAGTGACAATCAATTCAAAAAGTTCATAGATATGATGAAAAGCCTTACAATCAATGTGCCTTTGGTGGAGGCACTTGAACAAATGCCGGGCTATGCAAAGTTCATGAAGGATTTGGTCACAAAGAAGCGTTCCATGGATTGTGAAACAATAAAGATGACTCACCAAGTCAGTGCGATAGTGCATTCTATGGCCCCGAAACTTGAAGACCCTGGAGCTTTTACTATCCCTTGCACTATCGGTAGTGCGCAGTTTGCTAAGGCCCTTTGTGACTTGGGGGCTAGCATTAATTTGATGCCTTATTCAGTCTTCAAAACTTTGGGAATTGGGCAACCTAGGCCAACCTCAATGAGACTTCAAATGGCAGACCGGTCGATGAAGCGGCCTTTGGGTATAATTGATGACGTACTTGTCCGGGTGGACAAATTCATATTGCCGGCCGACTTTGTCATATTGGATTGTGAGGTGGACTTTGAAGTGCCGATTATTCTTGGGAGACCTTTCCTAGCTACGGGGAAGGCCTTGGTTGATGTTGAAGCGGGTGAGTTGACATTCCGAGTGGGAGATAAGAGGGTGGTATTCCATGTTTGCAAATCAATGAGACAACCCAATAGCACAGAGGTGTGTTCATTTGTGGACATTGTCACAACTGTGATAGCGGATGACACAAGTTCCATGATAAATGTTGAAGATCCTCTTGAGGCCGTGCTTCTTAACATGGATGTCGACGATGATGCTAGTAGAGTGGAGTGCGTGAATGCATTGTATGGTATGGGTTCATATTGATATGATCCTAGGAAGTTATCTTTGGATCTTGAAAACCGCAAAGCTCCACCAACTAAACCATCCATCGAGGAGCCACCGGTGTTGGAGTTGAAGCCATTTCCTCCACACCTCAGGTATGATTTTTTGGGCTCTAATTCAACTCTTCCAGTTATTCTTTCTTCTTGCCTTACTAACTTGCAGGTTGAGGCCACTTTGGAGGTGCTTCAAAGGCGAAAAAGGGCAATAGGATGGACTCTGGCGGACATTCGGGGAATAAGCCCCGCATTTTGCATGTATAAAATTATATTGGAGGATGATGCAAGGCCTTTCGTAGAACATCAAAGGAGGCTAAATGAAGCAATCCAAGAGGTGGTAAAGAAAGAAGTGATCAAGTGACTTGATGCGGGTGTGGTGTATCCAATTTCCGATAGCTCATGGACTTCTCCAGTCCAATGTGTGCCAAATAAAGGAGGGATGACGGTGGTGACCAATGACAACAATGAGCTTATTCCCACTCGAACCATTACCGGGTGGAGAGTTTGTATGGACTGCCGGAAACTCAACAAGGTGACCTGCAAGGATCATTTTCCCTTGCCATTCCTCGATCAAATGCTTGATCGCCTTGTGGGGCGAGCTTTCTATTGCTTTTTGGATGGGTACTCGGGCTACAATCAAATCTTAATTGCCCCGGAGGACCAAGAGAAGACCACTTTTACATGCCCCTATGGTACATTTGCTTTCTCCCGGATGCCATTCGGGCTGTGCAATGCGCCGGCGACCTTCCAACGTTGCATGATGGCTATTTTCACCGACATGGTGGAAGACATATTGGAGGTTTTTATGGATGACTTTAGTATGGTTGGTGACTCCTTTGAAGAATGCTTGGTAAATTTGGATAGAGTCTTGGCCCGATGTGAAGAAACTAACCTCGTTCTCAATTGGAAAAAATGCCATTTTATGGTTGAAGAAGGTATAGTGTTGGGTCACAAGATTTCTAAACATGGGATTGAGGTAGACAAGGCGAAGATCGAGGTTATTTCAAGGCTCCCTCCCCCTACTTCTGTCAAAGGGGTGAGGAGTTTTCTTGGGCATGCCGGGTTCTACCGGCGGTTTATCAAAGATTTCTCGAAGGTTGTGAATCCCTTTGCAAGTTACTAGAGAAAGATGCCAAGTTTGTTTTTCATGAAAAATGCATGGAGGCCTTTGAACTTTTAAAGCACAAGTTGACCACTACCCCCATTATAACCG
>NW_017671075.1:47438-58188 GCF_001879085.1 Nicotiana attenuata | reverse complement strand
GTTGACCAATCAAACATCATGTGGTCTTTCGGGACTATTGTGTGCTCAATCGTATCTAAGGTTGTTGTGGGCCCTCAACTTTATGTCTTAAGCAATCCTTGAGTGTGTGTGGTGAGAAATTTAATTATGAGTCCAAGTCCCGAGCCAATGGTCTAGAACTTGCCCCGAATGTTTGTTGAGGCGATATTTTGAGTGAAGTTCGACTCGAGAAGTGAGTGTAGGCTCTCCTTGATCCAAATGATAAGTTGAACAATTCCATAGCCTACCTATGGAATAATCCCTAGCTAACCCTTTTGAGCCTTAAACCTTCTTCTTTCAAGAACCAATGCTACAAGCCTATATCCATTCTAAATTCTACCCTCTCTTGGCACCCACATCTTCCCTTGAGTAATGGAAAAGTCTAAGTTTGGGGGGAGAGACAAGAAAGGAAACAAAAAGGGGTAAAAGGTACAAAAGCAAAAGAAAAGGAAGGCAATGAAAAAAGAAAGAAAAGAAAAAGACAAAAAGAAAGCCCGATGTGAAAAAGAATAAAAAGGGGTTCAAGAAAAACAAAAGTGAAAAAGGGTGTGGAAAAAGTAGAAAAAAGAGAAATGTCTTGAATTTCATAAGAAACAGTGACAATGTGTCTCTCTAACCCCTTGAAAGAGGTGAAATGACTCAAAGAGTCAAGTGAATTGTGCCAAATGAATCAAAAGAAGTGCTTAAGGGAAGATTGAACCCACTCGAACAAAAACATATCCTACCCTTACCCGTAAGCCTTCACATTAACTCCAGAAAAGCCCTATATGATCTTGAGTTGGATGACACTCGCATTAGTGGATACTTACATGAGGGTCAAGCATATGGTACCTAGAGCCGGACTTGTGACCTTTCCTTGAGAGAGAAGAGTGAACTCCCATTAACCTCGGGTTGTGTGATTATACTCTAAAAGGTGAGGTTTTCTTAGGGAGAGTTGAGGATGTACGAGTTTGGGATCCACAGCGACCAAAGTAATTGAGAGAGTTCTTGATGTAATGAGTCAATTCTTGATTCTCTTGTGTCACACTTGATCCATAGTTTTCAAGGTTTGAATGTTGTTAATGATCCATTTGCGTTGAGGGCAATGTTTAGTCCCAATTGATGCTTGTTGAGGTTACTTTAGGATAGCTGGAATTACTTGGATTGTCCTTTAAGGGGTGGGTCTTATTTTGTTTGCTTGAGGACAAGCAAAGGTTTAAGTTTGGGGGAGTTGATAAGTCGGGATTTTAACATGTTTTATGCCCCAACTTACCTATGCTTTGGTTATAAATTGCTACAAAATAGTCTCAAAATGCTCACAAGTTGTGCTTGATTGCAGGTTTGATCGACGAAGCGACGAATGTCAAAGATCGGCTCAAAAAGGAGTGAAACCTGCTCAAGTGTCAAAGACTAAGTAAATTGAGAAAAAGAGAACCTAGTGCGGACCGCGCAAAGGTGAATGCGGTCGTACTAGGAGGTTCAGAGAGTTGGCATTCTCAAGCTGGAGGCAACGCGGGCGCGGTACGATTCACGCGGTCCGCGGTCAGGCTCCGCGGCCGCGCTACTCTTTTGTGCGGTCCGCGGAGCAGAGATTTAGAGAGCTCACATTTTGCCAATTCCAAGCAATGCGGCCCGCGCTCGTTTTTGTGCGGCCGCGCCAACTTCCACCTCGGCCGCGGTGCACTTCTACACGGTCCGCGGTCCCCAACTTCAGAGAAGCAGAAATGAGAAGTCCAAGAGCCAGTGCGGCCGCGGTCCATTTTGCGCGGGCCGCACTGACCCCGCAGGGGTATTTTTGTCCAGTTTTTCCATCCTAGTATAAATAGGACATTTTACCATTTTTAGGAAAAGTTTTATATTCCAGACTTAGCTGCGCTCGTGAGACTCACTTTTGTAGCCATTTTTGGCACTTTTGCTCTTCATTAACAATAGATTATTGTAGTTTCTTTTTAGTAATCAATTAATATGCTTAGTTCTTCATCTATTTCTTCAATTTCTGTATCTAGCATGAGTAGCTAAACCCATTAGCTAGGGTTGTGGCTCAACCCTAGTGTGGGTAATTGATGGGTGTTGCCATCTAGGGTTAGATTGATTATGGGTGTTTGTTATTTGGGTTGATTTTATGTTTTTATTTAAGAATTGGTGGTTGCAAACACTGATTCAAGCTTTGTGGGTTTGACTCTTCTTGAGAAAGAGAGTTTATGACCCCGAAATTGACCCAACAAGGAATTGGGATGGACTCATGAGAAATGATAGTCCCAATTAAGGGGTTAAATCTCGAGAGAGTAATCACCCTACTTGAACCCTAGTTGCTTGATCTAATTGGCCTACCCAATTGGTCCCGAGAGAGTCAATTGGGCAAAATCACTCCCTCTACCGAGAGGTGTGAGAGTGGGTACAATTGTGCAATGGTTATAGCATAAGCCCCAAATATGTCAATATGTTCTTAGTAACATCTACCCGTCAATTAGCCACCTAGGTAATGCCACGACCCTAGTGCCTTCCTTCCCATTAGATACAACTTTCAATATTCTAGTAGCATAATTTAGCTTTAATCATTAGTTTTATCATAGTAGTTATAAAATCAAAAACCAAGAATGTTTGCAGTGATATTAGGAGCACAAACACATCTCTAGACTAGACAGAAAATCCAACTCCACTACTAGCTCCCTGTGGAAATTGATCCCGACCACTATTCGGGTAAAAGCTATTGCGACCCGCTCTTCCTACCTTGGTGTAGTGTCGAGTTGGCAGCGATCAGCCCTTTCCAAAGAAATACGAGAAGCCACAACTGCCTCGACTGTAATCCCTCAAACTGCAAATCCTGATAAAAAGAAGGATTAAAATAAGTTCAGGAAAAAGCAATATGTAAAATATAAAAAAAAAACTCTCACCATGAGTTTTCACTTTGCAACCAAATCGTTGGGAAAGAGTCTTCCAAGATCTACCCTCCATTGGGGCAGCATTCAACAACTTTTCTAACCAACCACGATAATTGGGAATATCGTCAACAATTCCCATGGTTGCTGGAAAAGAAAAGGAAAATTAGGATACTAATCACCAAAATTGAAAGGAAAAAAGGCAAGAGAGAGTTATAAAAAAAAATCACGTGCAAAATTCCACTTCTCAGGGAAGGGAACATTCTCATCACCCACTAAACCAACAGTGGGGGCAACAACAAACCTGGCGTACCAACCACGGTCTTTATCATCTTCAGGATTAACCAAAACTCTTTTACTCCTTGCAACTAAGGTAAAGACACCTTGGCGAAAGAGTCTGGGGGAGTAAAGATGAATTAGACGAGAGAAAGTGAAAGCCACACCAGCCAAATTACTCAAATGCCTCAAACAGGCATCAGCCCTCCACACTATAAGGCCGATCTGACCTAAACATACGTCGAAAAAATGACAGAATTCTAGGATGACAGGGTCAATAGCAGGTTTGAATCCTAAGGTGAAAGGATATGTATAAACAAAAGAAAACCTCGTCAAATAAGAGGTGATTCTTTGGTTCTCATTAGGAATTATGATGGGGAAATCCCGACTCCAATGACAGTCTTTACGAACTAAAGAAATCAGACCTTCAATGATTTGAGTTGGATAAATATCAGCATGATCTAAAGAAGATACTTGGTTTCTGAGAGACTCTCTATCATTATAGAAAGAAATTCCACAGGAATTATCTCCTCTACTAGAGGTTCACGAAGAGGCTCAGAGGATTCCTTACCTCTAGAGGAAGATCTATGTGAAACAGAACCTCTGGTTCTAGAGGAAGGGCCAGAGCTAGATGAAGGAAGAGAAGAACCGCGTATGGATGAAGATCCTAAATTACGTAGTCTACCACCCCCTCTTCTACTCCTATTAGGGGCAGAGGGAAAGCTATCAACTATGGAGACTCTCTTAGGGTTAGGGTTTCGTGAAGCCATAGCAGTACGAGGAAGGTAAAGAACAAGAATTGAATATTCAAAAAGTTTTACGAGAAAGATGGAAACAAGAATTGAGTATTCAGAAAGTTTTATGAGGAAAAGACAAAGGCGGAAAACTAAATTTATACTAGGAAGCAACCGTCAAAGGAAAAGGTACAATGATGGAAAGGTCATAATGAGAACTGTCGCTTCGTGATTAGTGAAGCTGTAAAAAATCATTAAAAATGCTGCAAAGTCGCAGAGCCAATAAAAAGGCGCCACGTGTAATAAGCATTAAATGGAAGTGACAATTGAAGCATTGATTCTATCGTAGCATTAATGATGGCAAATATTCCTGCTTTTATAAAATTCACTTCCCAAATATTCAATTGATGAATAAATGGCAAGTGGGGGGACTATCCGTATTGGGAAAAATTAGACTTACATATTAAAGTAATTGAAAGATGACGTGTCATGACACGGGGGCTGGTCAAAAGAATGATGATAAGCAAAGAGGCACGAGTTGCAACAGATACGAGAGGAAACGCAAGAAGAGGCACGGGACGATATTCAAAAAGACTCGAGGCTCGTACCTATTCAAGTATAAAAGCTGAGAAGAATGAACCTGACAGTACAGAAGAGTCCAGATACAGTATTTAATAAACATTAAATACTGAAAGCGTTAGAGAATTTGTATTAAATTACAATGATTTTGTTTAATGTAGCATTTAATGCCTTTAATCGGCCATAATGACCTTATTATGACAAAGGCAAAACGTATAACTTGAAATAGCTATAAAAGGGAGAAGACTGATCATTTGTAGACGCACAATATCATCTGAATATACTGGTTTACTTTATTTTCTGCCATCTATTGGTTATCAAAATCCATTTCTTTTATTCATTTCCGATTATCAGTAACCCGAGTTCTTTTAAAAATAAAGCTTTGACTGAAATTCCTTTTTTTGGGTTAAACAATACAGACAACACAATTATTTTTGTGTTATACACTTAGATGTAAAGACAACATTAAATGATAAACAATTATATTTATAATTTCATATTTTAAATATAACAAAGCAGGAAAATAATATTTTGATATACATAAAAAAAGAAAATTAAGATTGTGATATACAATTTGATATACATATCATTATTGTGATATACATTTATTGGCTACTTAATGCCAATAAATGAAAAATGGATTAATTCTAGCCAATTAGTAGACTGAGTTGATATACGGTGCCAAACTATGTCCTGAATTTTCATGAATTTAAGATTTTTAGTTCAAATTTTCAGGATAAAATAAATGCTGGTTAATCTCTAAATAACAGCCCTAAAAATAATTTGTACACTTCTCCCTTTTTAAGATGAGTAGATTCATATATCCAATATTTTTCGGTAATTTTCAAATTATCAAATTCTAGGATAAATTCGAACACCAATTCATTAATTCTTTGAATTTATATACTTAGCAAAGCAATTACATAAAAAAAATACCGTGAGGCATAAATTTTATATTTAAAATTTTAGTATATTGTTCAGAAGATTAAATTAAAAAAAAAACTTTCAAATAGTAAGTGGGCGTTCAAATAGTAAGAAGAAAAATAATTAGAGTGTGCATTTGAAAAAATAATACCACGTTAGAGAAATTCGAAATAGACCAACTGTATTGGGAGAAAAGCCTTTTGCACATAAATTTGACATTCTATTGAGTATAACTAGTCGAAAAGCTAGAGAGATGTAAGACCTTCTCTTTCTAAACAACTTTACTATCAAGTTACTCCTTACCCTTCATTAATGTCTTCAAAAACACAACTGATGGATCGTAACACTTAAATTTCAATTGCAACCTTCCCAAGAACCACCTGATATAGGAAAAATGCAGATTGATGACCCTTCCCCTCCACTAGGCCAACAGAAAACGTTTTTACAGACACTGATCTCAAACAACTTATCACTGTCCATTACTGACTGCCAACTTCCTCAACAACCGGATGTGGATTTGTCTGATGAAACTACTACTACTGAGGTTGAAGAAGATTTATTTATTCCTTTATCTACTGATGATAAATCACAACTATATACGCCTTGAAAATTATCAGTGATTGTTAAAGTGTTTGGAAAAAAACTTGGTCATCAACTACTAAAACAAAAACTTATTTCCCTGTGGCAACCTACTGAACAAATGTCTTTAATTGACCTTAGGTCTGAATTCTTCCTTATCAAATTCCAGAAAGAAGAAAATCTGCACAAAGCACTTCATGGGGGTCCTTGGTTTGTTCTAAACCATTTTCTCCCTGTCTGACAGTGGGAACCTAAATTTATTGGCTCTAACACTCAACTAACGTACTTTGCTATATGGGTACGTCTTCCTGAACTCCCTACTGAGTTTTACGATATGAAAATACTACAACGAGTGGAGCGAAATTGGGTAAATTGCTAAAGGTCGATACCTGCACAACAACTACTTCTAGGGGCAGGTATGCACGAATTTGCATTGAGGTACCACTAGAAAAACCTCTCAAAACACATCTGCATATTGGCAATCACAAATAAACCATCCAGTATGAAGGACTTAATCTACTTTATACTGCATGTGGAAGGTTTGGCCATGCATTAATACACTATTCTTTCCCAAAGCAAACAACCAGCTCCTCTTTCATCACAAACACCTCACTTTCTCCTTCTACGTCAACCCTTACTATCAAACCTCAATCTACATTAACCCCTACTATTAAACCTCAATCAACAGAGTGGCAAACAGTTAATTTTCCGAAGAAGAATAACAACCTCCTACAAAAACATGCAAGCTCAACCATGAGGAATCCAAGGGAGGCGGAACCTAGCACAATGCCGGTGGTAGCAGGTAAGTTTTCTATACCTACTAGGCTAAACAAGGCCCAAACTAACTGTTACTCCAACGACATCATTACCCGGCCCAATCAAAGTTCTAACCAATTTCAATATATTTCGGATGACATGAATACTACTTTAATTAAAAATGAAATTTCTAATAGTTGTCCACCATTAACTTCCAACAAGCCCAATACGACTCTTTCACATATCAGCACTCACGATGCCTCTCCAAATTTTTTCAATTCTGAGGCTTATTCTAATGGGCCTAATGGGCTAAATTATCAAGCAAATTCTGTAATAAAAAATATGTCTTACCATAGCCATGTTACTTTGTCCACACAAGATACCCTTCTGTCAAAAAATAACACACACACACGTTATTTACCTACCAACCGACACGTCACGTAATTGAACATGATATTAACCCAGCCACCATGCCTGACCAATCAAACACAATTACTTCTTCTAATACCCAACAAACAAAATCCAACTTACCTCTACAACAATTCTTTAACCTAACTAATCTGCATGCTACAATAGCCTATAAAGCTACTGTTTCTCCAACTTCAATAACCTCTAATGATTATATTTCATGTGAAGACCACTATCTCTACATCACCCCTCCATCCTCTTCAAAACACACTACTGGGCCACTAGATAAAATCACTACTAACTCTGAAGAAGTTATCTCTTCCTCAAGAATTCCTTTGATATTATCTTCTAACACAGAGTTACCTAAGCTTTCATCTTCACCCAAAAATCATGCAGCGCCCGAACTTCACAAACACACACTACAACAGCTACTTCAGACAACAAATCCACCACAACAATCAGTTTTTTCATCTACCCCATCTGACCATGCAAGGCCCATAAATTCTAGATCCATAAACACCACTGATTTACACTTCTCAACCTCACATGGCGGATCAGCCATTACAATCTTGGCTGGGGATGGGGTTCCGAGGCTATGCTCTGATCTTCACCTTAGATATCAATTTCGGGAAGTAATCCTCCTAGTCCAAAATCCAACGCACCTGGCCGAAATTGTAACGGAGGGAATGAAATTTGGGATGGAGGCATATGCTCAAACACAATGGTAGACAACTTAGACTCCACTACTACTGGACCATCAAGTGTCAACTTCGCAGCAACCACAGTGGGCGTATCCCATGCACCCACCGACCCCATATGTCAACCCACATATGAACCTACTTCCGTTTTATCCTCCACACCACTGGGGACAGATATATGCCCCTTGGTTTCAACCAATCGACTCATTCAACCCTCTATCACCATGCTCCACCCTACTCAGTCCAAACGATCTACCGACTCCACAAATGAGTCCCTCTCCATCACCACCACAATCTCCAAATGTACTAGACATGCAAACAAATCAGGAGTTGATGGCAATCCTAACAGAGATGAAGGAAACTCGCACAGAATACTTGTGGCTAAAGGGCATTCATCTTTACAACCTCAAAGAGCAGTACGAAAAAAGTTCATACTGAAATGCCCCCCCAAAGTTAGTCACATGCAGTCTCAATTCCCGGCTGATGACAAATCAAGAGGACGGGAAATATGCCATGGTCATAATTGCAACGCTTCGACCGAGTAGTGTAGTAGAGGATCAAGGAATGATAGCCATGGAGGCTGTCAATCACCAGATTCCAGTTCCAACTGAAAGGGTTACTTTTTCCCCTAACTGTATGAATTTTATCATTTGAAATTGCCGGGGTTCACATAATGCTGAGTTTAGGCGCCACTTTAGATCTTTATTGGACAATCATAGGCCGACTTTGGCTATACTTTTGGAGACACACATGCAGGATCACACAGTTCTTTGTGACGATTTCCAATTCACTCACATGTTGCAGGTGCCTACCAATGGGCTCATAGGTGGATTGGTAGTGTTATGGCATGACACACTTATTAATGTGGAAGAACTAATAATGCCAGAACAGGAAATCCATTGTTTTGTTCAGGTATGCCCATCCACTCCTAAATGGTTATTATCTGTAATTTATGCTACTAATTCTTATGGTGCTAGAAATACTCTATGGGATAGTTTACGATATTTTAATGAAAAGTATGTAATTGGTACTTGGCTAATAGGAGAGGACTTTAATGAAATACTTAGTGCGCGAGAAAAGTTTGGGGGTCTACAAATATGTAACAGTAGAGCGGATAATTTCAACTATTTTATAAGTTCTTGTAATTTGATGGATTTAGGGTTTAGGGATAGTAGGTACACGTGGACTAACAAATGTCGTCATGGTTTCACGATTTTAGAACGCCTAGACCGTATTTTAGCAAACTATGATTGGATTAATATATACCCCGAGGCAACGGTTCAACATTTACCATGCATTTACTCGGACCACTGTCCGCTATTATTAACACTGGAATCCAAACGACCCTATTATAACAAAATATATCGCGTTGAGACAGTGTGGATAACACACCCCCAATTCCAACAACTAGTACATGAGGTCTGGGGTAATAGACTAATACTGCAGACCTCATTAGCACGACAAAAATGTTCAAAGAGGCGGCTTTGTACTGGAATAGGTACACTTTTGGAAACATATTCACACGTAAACATAAGTTATTAGCTAGACTCAAGGGCATTCAATCTTCTGCTCACTATCCTACAAGTAATTTTCTACAAAATCTAGAGCAACAATTAACACTTGATTATGGTAACATTCTCTGTTTAGAAGAAAATTTGTGGAAACTTAAATCTCGTATATCTTGGCTAAATGACGGTGATGCTAATACTAAGTTTTTCTATATGACTACACTACAGAGAAGAAGAAAAAATAGGATTAGTGCTTTACAAGACACAATAGGGAATTGGACTTTCAACACTGATGATATACATAGGCAAATATTTAATTACTATCAAAATTTGTTTGTCACAGATCATACACTTTCTACATCTAATGTTCAGGTTGCTCCATCAAATGTAATGGAGCCACCACCATTTGAGCTTACGCCAGGACAAGATCAAACCCCTAAAGCCCCAGAGCAGGATGAGATGGCAAAGAGAATGAGAAGCCTCGAGCAGAGCTTAAAAAATATGCAAGGCTTGAGCGGGCAAAAGAGTGTCTCCTATACAGACCTATGTATGTTCCCGCATGTACATTTGCCGTTAGGGTTCAAAACACCAAAATTTGAGAAGTATGACGGACACGGTGACCCCATTTCTCACCTGAAGAAGTATTGCAATCAGTTACGGGGAGCCGGTGGCAAAGAAGAATTGTTGATGGCATATTTCGGGGAAAGCTTAATTGGCATCGCTTTAGAGTGGTATATGGACCAAGATGTCTCGCGTTGGCATATTTGGGACGATCTGGCCCGAGACTTTGTTCGACAATTTCAGTACAACATAGACATCGCGCCAGACAGGAACTCCTTGGCGAATCTAAAGAAAAAGCCCTTAGAAAGTTTCGGCGAATATGCAATTAAGTGGCGCGAACAGGCGTCAAGAGTGAAGCCTCCGATGGATGAGGTAGAGATGGTCACTGTTTTCCTTCAAGCCCAGGAAGCAGACTACTTTCAGAATATGATGTCAGCCATGGGCAAGCCTTTCGCAGAGGCAATAAAAATCGGAGAGATGGTAGATAATGGGCTAAAAACGGGTAGAATCTTGAGCCAGCCAGCCATAAGAGCAACCTCCCAAGCCATCCAAGGCGGGTCTGGAGGAATGGCCAAAGGCAAAAAGAAAGAAGAAACATTGATGGCAGCATCGGGAGGAAGAAGATACTGGGCTCCTAGACCGGTGTTCTCTGAAAGAACCCCTCAACACTACTATCCTCACACTGATATGGCTTACGCTCCCCCACCTTATGCGGTCATGAATGCTCAACCTTTCGGCCGACCGCAACCACAAGCTAACCAAAAACCACCTCTATTACCAAGAAACTCAACCATCCTCACCAGAACCAATACTAATCCCCGACCACCGCAAAACTAACTTCCGCCCTCGGG
>NW_017671075.1:40694-46891 GCF_001879085.1 Nicotiana attenuata | reverse complement strand
ATGAAAACTTTGAATGAGGCGTATGTGCCAATTGAAACTTCAGTCGAACAGCTCGAAAGGATGGCAGAAAGGTTCTTCGCCGTCAATCAACTCTCTTTTAGTAAAATCGACTTGCCTCCGGAAGGCGCAGCTCACAACAAAGCCTTGCATCTGACTGTCAAGTGTGAAGGTTATTATGTCAAGCGAGTCATGGTGGATGGAGGCTCGGGGGTCGACATCTGCCCACTCTCCACATTGCAAAGAATGGAAATCAAGACAGGAAGGATTCGTCCTAATAACGTTTGCGTGAGAGCTTTTGATGGCATTAAGAGGGATACCATCGGTGAAATTAATTTGATATTAACCATAGGCCTGGTGGATTTTGAGGTGACTTTCCAGGTATTAGACATGGACACGTCCTACAATTTTCTTCTAGGCAGGCCTTGGATCCATGCTGCAGGAGCTGTGCCCTCTACCCTCCATCAGATGGTGAAATTTGAACACAAGGATCAGGAGATCGTGGTTCATGGAGAGGATGAACAGTCAATCTATCGGGACCCATCTGTCCCATGCCTAGAAGCGAGGGAAGGCAGTGAACACATAGTTTACCAAGCATTCGAAATTGTGGTGGCGGACCAGCATGAAGAAGGACACCCCTGTCCCCAACCTTCCCTATCCAATGCCTCGATTATGGTGGCCAAAGAAATGATCAAACATGATTTCAAGCCAGGGAAGGGACTTGGAAAAGCTCTGCGAGGAATATCCGAGCCGGTAACTCTACCCACAGAAGAAAAATTCTTCGGGATAGGTTTCCACTCTACCCCAGATGGTGAGAAATGGGCCAAAGAAAGGAAGAAGGAAGGATGGGTTTTGCCACAACCATTGCCACACCTCTATGATACTTTCGTCAAGCCTAAGTATGGCGAAGAAGAAGATGATGAGGTGTTCACGGCTGAGGAAATCGAAGATATCTGTGGAGCTATGAGACAAATGCTTTATGAAACTAACATGGTTCAGCCAGGGGAAGGGACTAGCACCGCTGAGGTGCTCTACATGGGACCAGATGCTAAAACTCCAAAATTGGAAGGCTACGCCATTCCCGATCAGGTGGGAGTCCCGGTAGACTAGCCCTGTCACCTTTTCTGCATCCCGAGTTATTCCAGGGTGTAACTCGGATGTTTCTCTTAGTTTCTTGTCTTTAAGTTCCCGAATGTGAACCCTGCTATCTTCAAAATTCCAAGAAATGAAATCAATATTTCATCGTTCATTTTTCTTTATTCTTTCTAATTTTGCTATTGTTCTCCTTCATTTCTTCTCTTTAGCTCTAATAATGCAGCTTTAAATAACATGACATGCTTGCGGACTTCATGCCTAGATCCCAAAACGCTGTCAGACTTCAAAATAATGAATCAAGAGTCGAAATGCAAAGAAGGTAACCTTGAGAAAATAAAACCAAGAATTGGAACAATTGAAGGAAAATTGGTTCGCAGGTTGGAAAGGTCCATACATTACAACAAAAGAGTGTGTTGTACTCAGGGCACATCCGGGCAGTTGTACCAACAAAGAATGGCCCGCGCTTATAACAAGAAGGTGCATCCCAGGAATTTTAAAATGGGACAACTCGTGTTAAGATGCATTCTCCCTCATCACCAGGAAGTAAAAGGAAAATTCGCCCCTAATTGGAAAGGTCCATACATAATCCGAAAGATATTGCCGAGAGGAGCACTGTATTTGGGGGATATCGAAGGAAATGATCCTGAAGCAGCAGTCAATGCAGATGCAGTAAAAGGTATTACGTCTAGGCCTCATGTGGTGACGGCTTTTGTGCAATTGAGATGACGAAGGCTTTTCTTCTCGCTATCCAAACACTATTAACCCTTCATAAACCCATTTGAGCCGGTTACCTTTCTTTGGCTACCCTCTTTGGAACCCGGAAGTACCAGCGGAAAAGAAGAAGAAAAGAAAAGAAAAGAAAAAGAAAAAAAAAAGAAAAAAAAAGAAAGAGAAAAAAAAAGAAAGAAAAAGAAAAAGAAAAAAATGAAAAAAAAAGAAAAGAAAAAGAAAATATGATGAAAGGAAAAAGAAAAGAAAAGAAAAAAACAAAAACAAACAGAACAAAAACAAAAACAACAAAAACAAATATTTTCCTGAACTACGTTTGACTTGATTCCAAAAGGATACGTAGGCAGCCTCTCGCTGTGGTTTAGTCACACCAAAACAAAAATCCCAATTTCCCCAAAAGATGAAACTGGGGCAGATGATATAATGGTTCGGCCATGAATCCGCCGAAATGGTTCCAAAGTTGTAGTTCTGCCCAAAATCCTTTTTACCCCAAAACCTTGCCTTAGTCCTTCCGATCAATTGACAAAGGCATGGAAGTGGCAAACGTCATTGTTGGAATCTGATACAATTCAAATTGAGAGAAATAAAATGAGAGTCTTATCGGTGAAAACCTTCGGGCACCATAAGGCGATGGTGAGTAGAGAAAATGAAAATGAGAGAGTCCGCTTAGTGAAAACTCGCAAAGAGCACTATCGGGCGACAATGAGAAGAGAAATGAGAGAGGTCGATTGGCGAAAACCCGCAAAGGGCGCTGTCGGCCGAAAAGAAGATATCTCATCACTAAAAGAGTACTGGCAAGGTTCCCTGGCTTTGAAATGCGGATCAATGGGTTCACGAGAAGCTGGAAAGTTTGTGTGGGTCGGGCGTCCAGTCCAACAAGTATGTCATGTTCATTTGAAGCCAGCATACACCCCAGATAAGTCCTCCTTTTCCCCCGAAAGGGACGCTTCTCCTTAAAATCATATGCTTGCCTTTTGCATACTTTTTCTTTGAATCCCTTTCGGTTTAACTCAGATTCCGTAACTAGTACAAAGAAAGGTGGCAGGACCGGCTTCACAGGGCTCCGCCTGGTCAGAGTCGAAGAAAATACCCAGCCTCAACGAGTGCGTCAGGCCAATCCCGACTGACCATGGTGGTTGATGCTTTCAAAGCAAAAACATTGGAAAAGAAAGGAAGTCAAAGGCAAAGGTCCTAAGGCAGAATAAAGTGAAAAATCCAGAGCCCACACGGGCAAGTCATAATGGGATCCTGAGAGTTGAATATTGTCGGTTTGGAAAAGCAATTCACCCTCAAGATCAACAAGCAGCAGGGTTCTCAACAGAAAGGGGGCCGGGATCAAGCAATTGGGATGATCAAGGCCACAAAACCAACCACCGTTTCAAACTAATAAATTGTTCTTTGTTGAAAACAGGTCTAATTCAAAGCAACCGTGCAAGAAGTAGGTGCAATCCAAAAGAAAATGAAATGCGCAAGCGCTGAAACAGCTTTGCAGCAGGAAAACGACCAAAAAGGAAGTTTCCCCCCAAATTCTTTCATGCGTTTTGCTAAATAAAAAAGGAAAACATATAAAGAGGAAAACAAAAGAAAAAGAAAGAAGAAAAGAAATAAAAATGAAAATCCCAAAAGAAAAACAAATCATGGTAGCATAGGATCCCATTCCTTAAATATCCGGCCAAAAANNNNGCCTATGTGGTGCGAGGGACAATCAAACCACCTCGGCTGAGTGAGCCAGTGGTTATTGGACGCGTACCACAGAAGCCTATGATGAACCCTGCTGCGGTACCATGGAATTATCATCAGACGGTGGTTACGTACAAGGTTAAAGAGATCTCGGGAGAGCTGCTAGAAAACCCCCCTGTGGAGGAATATTCAAACATAGAGGAAGTAAACGATGCCACCAGAAGGCGTTTCCTGCTTAAGAAGTCTGTGAATGCTGAGGAAGCCGAAGTGTTCTGTCAAAAAATGAAAATGGCCGATTATGAGGTGGTACATTTGTATGAAACTTTTGTCAAGCCTGAGTACGGTAAAGAGGAAGATGAGGAAATACGTGGGGCAATGAGGAAAAGGCTCTACGAAACCCATATGGTCCAGCCGGGAGAAGGGACTAGCACCGCTGAGGTGCTCTACATGGGACCAGATGCTAAACTCCAAAATTGGAAGGCTACACCATTCCCGATCAGGTGGGAGTCCCGGTAGACCCGTCCTGCTACTTTTTCTGCATCCCGAGTTATTCCAGGGTGTAACTCGGATGTTTCTTTTAGTTTCTTGTCTTTAAGTTCCCGAATGTGAACCCTGTTATCTTCAAAATTCCAAGAAATGAAATCAATAGTTCATCGTTCATTTTTCTTTATCCTGTCTGATTTTGCTATTTTTCTCCTTCATTTCTTCTCTTTAGCTCTAATAATGCAGCTTTAAATAACATGACATGCTGGCGGACTTCATGCCTAGATCCCAAAACGCTGTCGGATTTCGAAATAATGAATCAAAAGTCGAAATGCAAAGAAGGTAACCTTGAGGAAATAAAACAAAGAATTGGAACAATTGAAGGAAAATTGGTTCGCGGTTTGGAAAGATCCATACATTACAACAAAAGAGTGTGATGTACTCAGGACACATCCGGGCAGTTGTACCAACAAAGAATGGCCCGCGCTTACAACAAGAAGGTGCGTCCCAGGAATTTTGAAGTGGGATAACTCGTGTTAAGACGCATTCTCCCTCATCACCAGGAAGCAAAAGGAAAATTCGCTCCTAATTGGAAGGGTTCATACATCATCCGAAAGATATTGCCGAGAGGAGCATTGTATTTGAGAGATATCGAAGGAAATGATCCCGAAATAGCTGTGAATGCGGATGCAGTAAAAAGGTACTATGTCTAGGTTCTCTACGGTGTTGGTCTTTGCGCAATTGAGATGACGAAGGCTTTTCTTCTCGCTATACAAACACTATCAACCCTTCGTAAACCCATTTGAGCCGGTTACTTTCCTTTGGCTACCCTCTTTGGAACCCGGAAGTATTATCGAAAAAAAAAAGAAAAAAAACGGGAAAAAAAAAGAAAAAGAAAATATGATATGATGAAAAGAAAAAGAAAAAGAAAAGAAAAAACAAAAACAAAACAACAAAAACAAATGTTTGCCTGAACTACGTTTGACTTGATTCCGAAAGGATACGTTGGCAGCCTCTCGCTGAGGTTCAGTCACACCAAAACAAAAATCCCAATTCCCCCAAAGATGAAAATGGGGCAGATGATATAATAGTTCGTCCATGAATCCGCCGAAATGGTTCCAAAGTTGTAGTTCCTCCCAAAATTCTTTTACCCCAAAAACCTTGTCCAAGTCCTTCCGATCAATTGGCAAAGGCAGGGAAGTGGAAAACTTTATTGTTGGAATCTGACACAACGCAAATTGAGAGAAATAAAATGAGAGAGTCTTATCGGTGAAAACCTTCGGGCACCATAAGGCGATGGTGAGTAGAGAAACTGAAGATGAGAGAGTCCGTTTAGTGAAAACTCGTAAAGAGCACTATTGGGCGACGGTGAGAAGAGAAATGAGAGAGGTCGATTGGCGAAAACCCGCAAAGGGCGCTGTCGGCCGAAAAGAAGACATCTCGTCACTAAAAGAGTCCTGGCAAGGTTCCATGTTTTGGAAATGCGGATCAATGGGTTCACGAGAAGCTGGAAAGTTTGTGTGGGTTGGGCGTCCAGTCCAAGAAGCATGTCATGTTCATTTGAAGCCGGCATGCACCCCAGATAAGTCCTTCTTTTCCCCCGAAAGGGACGCTTCTCTTTAAAATCATATGCTTGCCTTTTGCATACTTTTTCTTTGAATCCCTTCGGTTTAACTCTGATTCCGTAACTATTACAAAGAAGAGGTGGCAGGACCGGTTTCACAGGGCTCCGCCTGGTCAGAGTCGAAGAAAATACCCAGCCTCAGCGAGTGCATCAGGCCAATCCCGACTGACCATAGTGGTTGATGCTTTCGAAGCAAAGACATTGGAAAAGAAAGAAAATCAAAGGCAAGGGCAGAATAAAGTGAAAAGGCCAGAGCCCACACGGGCAAGTCATAATGAAACCTTGAGAGTTGAACCCGGTCGGTTTGAAAAGAGATTCACCCTCAAGGCCAACAAGCAGCAAACTTCTCAACGGAAATTGGGCCAGGATCAAGCAATTGAGATGATCAAGGCCACAAAACCAACCAACGTTTCAAACTAACAAATTGTTCTTTGCTGAAAACAGGTCTAATTCAAAGCAACCGTGCAAGAAGCAGGTGCAATCCAAAAAGAAATGAAATGCGCAAGCACTGAAACAGCTCTGCAGCAGGAAAACGACCAAAAAGGAAGTTCCCCCCCCCCCCCGAACTACTTCTACTGCGTGTGCTAAT
>NW_017671075.1:13955-40674 GCF_001879085.1 Nicotiana attenuata | reverse complement strand
AAATTCTTTCATGCGTGTTGCTAAATAAAAAGTAAAACATATAAAGAGGAAAACAAAAGAAAAATAAAGAAGAAGAGAAATAAAAATGAAAATCCCAAAAGTAAAACAAATCATGGTAGCATAGGATCCCATTCCTTAAATATCCCGGCCAAAAAACCGAGGATCTCCCCGGCATAATCCAGAGAGCTTTTTCTTTCCAAATCCCGGCCAAAAAACCGAGGATCTCCCGGCCAAAAAACGAGGAGCTTTTTCTCTCGAAATCTCGGCCAAAAAACTGAGGATCTCCCGGCCAACAAACCGAGGAGCTTTTTCTTTCCAAATCCCGGCCAAAAATCGAGGATCTCCCGGCCAAAAAACCGAGGAGCTTTTTCTTTCCAAATCCCGGCCAAAAAACCGAGGATCTCCCGGCCAAAAAACCGAGGAGCTTTTTCTTTCCAAATCCCGGCCAAAAAATCGAGGATCTCCCGGCCAAAAAACCGAGGAGCTTTTTCTTTCCAAATCCCGGCCAAAAAACCGAGGATCTCCCGGCCAAAAAACCGAGGAGCTTTTTCTTTCCAAATCCCGGACAAAAAACCGAGGATCTCCCGGCCAAAAAACCGAGGAGCTTTTTCTTTCCAAATCCCGGCCAAAAATCGAGGATCTCCCTGGCAAAACCCAAGGAGCTTTTTTCTAGATCCCGGCCAAAAATCGAGGATCTCCCGGCCAAAAATCGAGGAGCTTTTTTCTTCCCAAATCCCGGCCAAAAAACTGAGGATCTCCCTACACAATCCTGATTTGATTGCCTAGATATGTGTCACAACTAACTCACGAAATTTTCCTAGTAAAAACTGGGGCAGAAAAATTTCGTTCGTTTGTTTGTATTGGTATCTTAAGTAGGTCGATCTCAAGACACAAGGTGCGAGATGACCAATGGAATGAGTCTCAATCCAGAATCAAGAAAAGAAGAAAAGAACAAAAAAAAAAAAGAAAGAAAATAAACTCAAATGTGAAGCAAGCCAGGGTGCGGATTGCTCAAAACCTAATTGCAGCCACAAGTTCCGCTGATCCTGTTTTGACCCAATGCTGCATGAAGAAGTAAACACCTACAACTTGCGAGCATCGAGATTCAGATCGGAGTCCACAGCAAAATCAGCCAAGACTCAAGATCAAGCTTTAAGAGACTTATAGATAGGAATCTTGTAACTCATAGTTGATAGGCATAGCTAGCTTAGTTTGATTTTCCTTTTGGTGTAATAAGGCGGTCAGCAAGCAGTAGCAGCAGCAACAGCAGTGAAATCACAGCTCCTGGTAGTTCCAGCTACCAAACCTTCCCGAACTACACTGACCTGATTCCTTTTTAGCCAAGGATATGTAGGCAACCTTTGAAGCAGGGTGCGGTCAGACAGTTTTTAAAAAATGCTTCACACGGAGTATTCGAACGCGCAAAAATCGCTCGTATCCGCTCACTTATCTTTGCCCGAGAACTCTGTGTGTTCCCGAGCAAAGAGGGGCAGCTGTGAGCACGTGACTTTTGCCCTACATGAGTTATTCCCAAAAATTCAAACAAAATGATTTCTTTCATTATTTTTGCAATTTTGTGGATTTTTATGACATTTTATGTTAATTGTTCGCATTTAGTTGTGCATTTTAATTCATATGAAAAATGTAAAAATACACTTGGCATTTGTTTAGGATTTAATGTTTTAGGATTAATTAGCAGTTGAGAAAAAATAAAGAAAATAACAAATATGGTCTTTTTGCATTTTTAGTTTTAATTTGTCTTAGTTTGTGTTTAATTAGCAATTAGGGTATTCGGAAGTTAGAAAATATAATTCTTCAGTGTCAATTTGGTTTTTGAGTTTTAATTTAGCATTTAATCAGAAAAATAAAATACAAAATATCAAATAAAAAACAAAGAGAAGAAGAAAATATACAAAAGAATTTGAAATAATGAACAAAAAAGGGCTGGCTAGTTCTGGCCATTTCCATAAGCCCAAAATTGAGCCCAAAGACCCCAAGACACCCCAAACCCATCTCATTGACCCAGCCCTATAACCCCTGGTCCGGTCCAGCCATTCTAAAAGCCAAAACGACGCCGTTTTGGGCGTCAATTAATCTTGACCATCCATTGCCCATGATCCAACGGCCCTCATCAATCCAATAGATTTAATAAAATTGTCCAAACATGACACAAACCCTAAAAACATATATCATCATCCTCGTACCCTCCCCCGTCTCCAGCTGCCACCACCGTCTCCGCCACTCCTCCGCCGTCCGCCGCCGGCCGGAAATCGCCTCCGCCGGCGGCCGACCTCCAACTGCACCCAAAATTCCACCACAGGCCCCTCTTTCCCTCCTTTTTCCATATCCACCATTAAAATTCCTCGAACATCACTGGAAATCCTCAAATATAGCAAACCCTAGGCGCCGCCGCCACCGTTCACGGCGGCGCCGCCACCCAAATCACACCAAATTAACACCATATACTACCCTCACCCTCCTCTACCTAAACCCCAAACTAGTTTCCCCAAAATCCAACCGCAATTCCTCAGATTTTAGATCTAGGGTTTCGTTTGAGTTGTTTAAGCTTTCCAAAATTAGACAAGGTTCGAAAGGGTCTTGGAATTATATTATGTGTTTGTTCTTGGTAAGAACAAACACATAATATTATTTGAAGACTAAATTCGAGGTCCGCCCAAATCAAAGACAAAAATCAGTGAGTTTCTCCATTTTTTCTTCTCTTTTTCCTTTTTCTGGTTTTATTATATTGTTTGGCTTCGTGATTAAGTGATTTAGATTGCTGTTCATTTAGGGTTTGGTATCTGAGCTTTTTCTTCTCTGTTTTCTTGTTTTTAGCATGAACTTGTTCTTTAATTGTTTAATCTGTTTCAGTAACATGAATGATGAGTTTATTTTCTTTCAGGTAATTGTTGTTTTTCATTAGTAAACTCTTTAATTTTCTGATTTGTTTTTAGTTTAATTTGGACTTGATTCTGTCAATTTAAATATTTAGGGGATAGTTTAGCTTTGATTAGTTTAACCATTAGTTGGATTTTTCTGTTAGCCTTTGTTTGTTTTTAAGATCTCTATTAGCTTAACCTTAGGTTTTCAAGTCAGTAATTGTTCAAAATGAGTTGAGTTAAGTTCTATTAATTGATAATTGTTCTGCAATTCAGTGTTCATTTTTCAATTTAATTAGGCTTAGGGTTTGGATATAGCTGATCTAGACTCACTAGGTTCAACCACAGTTATTTGACTAAGCCCTAAAGTAAAAGGGTTTGGTTGGGTTAGTAATTTCAGGGGCAATCAAGGGTAGTTTAGGCATTGAAAATGGGCCGATTTGTTAAAGATTAGTAATTTCAGAATAGAAATAAGGGTAGTATAGGTATTCCATAGGTAGAAAACAAAGCTAGAACACCCTAGGGCCTTCTAGAAGGGGGCATTAGTGTAAGTTTCTGCATTCTTAATGCAGTAACTTGGGCAACAAGCTACAACTTTAGGATTAATATGCAATTACTGAAAATATAAAAGGGGGGAAAA
Source organism: Nicotiana attenuata (assembly GCF_001879085.1). Lineage (NCBI taxonomy): Eukaryota > Viridiplantae > Streptophyta > Magnoliopsida > Solanales > Solanaceae > Nicotiana > Nicotiana attenuata. The sequence continues at coordinate 37,155 of NW_017671075.1, read as the reverse complement.
TGAGTGAAAAACTTCCAGAACATTCTGCCCTCTTCCTTGCCTATAAAAAGCAGGCCTAGTGCCTTGATTTACAAGTTTGACACCTCTGAAAATTCCCAACCCTTTCCAGCTTATAATTCCCCCTCAAAATCCTCTTCTTAAAGGCTGAATCTCAAATTTGAATTTCAAAAATCAAAAGAAGTTCAAATCTGAACTCCTATAGCAGAAACCTTCATTTTAGATCTAAATTTCCAGAAAACCAAAAAAAATTTAAAAAAAAAAATCCAAAAAACTCCAAAATACTGTTCTATTGAAATACTTAGGTCAATTTCAAATTGTAGTGGTTAATCTGCATCTTCTAGCCTAAGTTCTAATTGCTGAAGTATTAGAACTCTTCCTGGGTTAAGTTCGAGTCTGGAGATGGTTTCAATCAAATTATTTTGGGCTGTCTGGTGGCTTTATACTTCTGGGATCTATCCCTGGTTGTTTTTGAACTATATCCTGTGTTTGAGATCGATTTCGCGGCTGTTGTTGAATTCTAGTTGCTGTTGATTATTGTCTGCATTGCTGATCCCTCCTCCTTTCATTTGTTCATTTCCAGGTATACTCTAAAACCTCAAGTGAGGACTGAATTCATATGTATGACTACTGTTGAAGAGGAACATGGGAGGACTCTTTTGTTTCCTTTGTTTTACGTGTTCTGATTTGTATACTTAGGCATTTAGTTCAATATTGTTATTAGACTATCATCTATCTTTTGTATTAATTAAGGACTGATTGGACTGTTTTGGACTGGACTGCTGCATTGTTTTTTGAGAGCTATACGAATGTCCTGATAATACTAGCCTTGAGTATCCTGTTAGGTTGAACTTAAGACTAGAGTAAGTCATTGGTTAGAAATTAAATCTGGAGATAGCATGAGCATTGTATTAATGAAGAATTGACATCTCTTGTAGTTTAGAATAATTGATCATGTTTATTTGTTCACCATGTGCTTGTTGAAAAGTAGGTTTCAGAGTAATATATTCACAATTCAAAACAGTTTGGCACTCCAGATTCATGCCGCATTACATGTTTAAGTTTGGACGTTCATTATTAAATGGTTGATTGGATTTCTGAAAATCCATGTTAATTACCAGTGTACCAACGAGTTGAATGAACTGAATTAATTAGGTGTTTGAGATTTAGAGTTGATGTGAATAAATTATGCATCTATTTACAAGCTTGCTGGCAGGCCCAAATTTAAGGTTAATATTCGATTTCTGGGCCTGTTATGAGCCCAGGAAGCCTTGCTTCTTGTAAATGAAATCTGGGCTTGTGATCGAAGCCCACAACTGGGCATTGTCTTATATAACAAACTGACCGAAGATCCTTGGGCCAAATTCAAGGCCCCGTTTGCTATAAAAGTTTAATTTTCCTTTTCAAATTGCAATTTAGTTTAATAATACATTTCTAGGCTTTCCAAGCTAGGTAGCGAATTTAAATTAAGAGGTTTTCCTCTTGTTTAAATTCGGACTTGAGCTTGAGGCCTGAATTTCATAATGCCAACTAATTAGGGCCTTTTAGAGACAAACCCAATAGAAAATTATAGTTTGCTCTAGGATGACCTTTAAATAATAAGATGAGATGAGCCTCACCAAACAAAATGTATAAATTGCGGGGCCCTCATTAAATGCTTAATTAAAAGTACTTAGAATTCGGGGCATGCCGTTTAGCGAATTTCACGACCCTCCGCAAAGATAATAACACGTTAGTCGCTTTAGGTGCGCTTTTAATAATTTTACCTTCCTAAATACGGGTGTGCATTTCATGCAACCCAAATCCAAATCCCAAAACGTTGAATAAGAATGTGTCGAGGATCCGGGTGCATTTCATGTGACGTGATCCAAAAATACGTTTTTAAAGGACATTCACTTTATTAAATTTTTTTAACTAAAAGCGGTTAAACAATTCTAAAATTGCACTATAGGTTTGAACATGTATAAAAATCAGATTTCTGCCATTTATAATAATTTAAGCGACCGTGCTAGAATCACGGGATCCGGGGGTGCCTAACACCTTCCCTCGGGTCAACAGAATTCCTTATTCAGAATTTCTGGTTCGCAAACTCCAATTGGGAAGTCGACAATTTTCCTCGATTTGGAATTTAAGTTAAACCGGTGACTTGGGACACCAGAAGCCAATCCTTTCCCAAGTGGCGACTCTAAAAATAAATAAATAATCCCATTTCGAATAATGTCACTTTAAATGGAAAAACTCCCTTATACATTATCCTTCGGGGTAAGTGTATAAAAAAGGAGGTGTGACACCGGACCTCAATCGTACTTATATATGCCTTATCCCAAACGTCAAGCATGCACACACTATTCAACAATATAGGCCTATAAGCCTGTGTAATACTATCTATAAATTAATTACTAAGATAATTGTTAACAGGCTTAAGCCTCTTCTCTCTAAGGTTATAGGATCCACACAATCTAGCTTCGAATAAGGAAAGAGAGCTTCTGACAATGCTATAATAGTTCAGGAAATTATTAGTCATTTTCGCAAAATGAAAGGTAAAACAAGCTATATGCTTCTTAAATTAGACCTTGAGAAGGCCTTTGATCGGTTGGAGTGGTCTTTCATAAGGAAAACTCTATTATATTTTAATATTCCAACCTCTCTTATGGAGTTAATAATGTCTTGTATTACTACTACAACTACGTCAATTCTAATTAATGGAACACGTACATCCTACTTCAATCCTTCACGAGGAATTCGACAAGGGGATCCTTTATCTCCATACATCTTCATCATGTGTATGGAAATTCTCTCTCGCATGATTAATCAGTCAGTAGATTACCTACAATGGCAACCAATTCGAATCTCCAAACATGGTCCGGATCTTTCACATCTTTTCTTCGCTGATGATATCATACTACTTTCTAAAATCAATACACAAAGTTGCCATGTGATTATTGATGTTCTTAACCACTTCAACCACATTTCTGGTCAAAAAATAAATTTTGATAAATCTAAAATATTTATCTCAAATAACTGTTCCCCCTCTAATAAAAATTTTGTGTTATAATCCTTTGCAATAAAGGAGGGTTAGTCATTTGAAAAATATCTGGGCTTCCTAGTTTTTACTGGTCGACCTCTAAACAGTGAATTCCAGTTTTTACTCGACAATTTTAAAAACAGGTTAGCAGGTTGGAAAACTAAGTTTTTAACTATGGCAGGAAGAAACACTCTTATAAAATCCACACTCAATTCTCTTCCTAATCATATCATGCAGTATTTTCATATCCCGACCAACATCATTAATAAAATGAATCGTTACGAAAAAATTTTCTGTGGGGTACCACTGACATAAGAAAGAAATTGCATCTCCTTAAATGGGAGCAAATTACAACCCCTTCAATAAAAGGCGGTTTGAATATCTAAAACCTGAGAACAAAAAATTACGCCTTGTTAGCCAGCCTAGCCTGGAGAACTTTCCAGAATCCTCGATCTCTTTGGGAAATGACACTCCTAAATAAATACCTTCATTTAAAAACTAGCACTAATTCTTCTTCAACCTGGCGTAATATTGTAAAGGGTTGGAATCACTGTCAACGGGGTATCTACTGGAGAGTAGGAACAGGGACCCATATTAATCTATGGACTGATTCATGGCTTAAGGCGAGTACAACTCTGAGATCCATGTTTATAGGTCAACTACCTAAGTCAAATGATACGCATGCTAGCTCTACTATTCTCAAAAATCATGTATAGGACTGGACAAATTTTGGTTTTGACATACCTACAATCGATAATAAACAAACAATACACCCCCATCTACGCACAATAAAATGATCAACTTCTATGGGGCCTAACAACTAGCGGTAAGTTCATTGTGCAAACTATGTACAAAGAACTGATCGACAATGGCAAATATTCAGCAAACTTTTGTAATGACTTTAAATGGGGATGGAACCTGCCCGTCCAACCAAAGGTTAGAAGTTTTTTATGGTTAGTTCTTCATAATAGATTACCTACTCTTCATTACCTAAACTACATAGGAATTTCTATAAATTCTAACTGCATCCTCTGCCATGCTAATCAAGAAATAATAAATCATATTATACTTCATTGCTCTTATGCTAAACAATACTGGAATAACATAGGATTACGCAACTTCATCACAAAAGTTCCACTCAATGCTGCCCCTATCCATTGGTTGAATAGGCTCATAAACTATAAAGGAATTAATTTTCCTTATAAAGTAAACTCAAAAACTTTCCTAGCTACAAGTCTTTGGCATCTTTGGACAACTCGCAATAAAAATCTATATGAGCATAAAGAACAAAAGCCAAATCCTTACAATGTTTTAAATCAGGATATAGAACATGCATACATGGTAGACTCAAAACACACGCATGCTAATAGGGTGCTGCTGCATCTAAGATGGATTCCACCAAGGATAAATTTTTACAAACATAATACGGATGGGGAAACTTCTTCTTCAACGGACACAGATAGAATTGGAGGGGTCATTAGAAATCACATGGGTGATTGGATGGTGGGATTTGCAGGCCTAGTTCCTCATGTGCACACTATAACTGCTGAATTGCAAGCACTCATCAAAGGCTTAAGTATAGCCATACAGCTGCGACTGCTACCGCTGGAAGTGGAAATAGACGCAAAGGAGGTACATTAATGGGCAGGGAAACCTCAAAATATTCTAACTTAATTTTTGATTGCAGGTACCTCCTCAGGATACTCCATGATCCAGTAGTCATGCATGTGTACAAGGAACATAATGGGGTAGCAGACCATCTTGCAAAGTTAGGAAGGAGAATGCCACTTTCTGTCGTGTTGCAACTTTTTGTTAAACCACCATCTTTGGTATCAACTCAACCGCTAGCAGACCAGCGGGGATTGAATCTCAACGCATGATTCCTATCACAGTTGTGCAACAACTGGATGATCAAGCCAGCAACATATGTTTTTTTCCTAATCATGTGTCTAATGAGACTATTGAACATAATTTTGGGAACTTAAGTAGCACAAATGCAGTCTATACTAGTTTAGAGGATCGTCAGTGTGAAAATCCTAGGGGCGATTCCTCACGTAGATATAACAGAAATTATAGTATAGTTAATATTAGCATATGTAATATGGTGCACGAGCATCAAAACCCTGTACGCATATTTTAATATATATTAGTTATCTTTGGTACCAAAAAAAAAGACCAACTGTATTGAAGAAAAAAATTATCCAAAAAATTAGAGAACTTTTTTACTACTAATGAGATTAATTGGTATAATCATGTAATTTCACACTACGACAAAGAGAAAAACATAATTATTTGAATAATATTAAACTCTCCATTTTTTTGGTGGAGTGAAATTTTTTATTCATCACCAGAACAAGTACAATGGAGAAATCCAAAACACCTCTAGTATCCTACTATATATAAATTCCCGTACTTACTCAGCTAGACAGAAGTAAGTCTATTTATATCCTATTCTGTACAAGTAGTATTTTTTCTATTCCTTATCTAGCTATATACTTCTTCTATCCATCTTCTCTCCTTGTCCCGCTTTTGTTTGTTGATTATCTCCATCACACGAACTTTGCATTCTTTTTTGATTTGATCACATAGCCTGCTTGGTCTAGGCACTGAACTTTGCCATAAGGCTTCGTTTCTCCCCTTCCATATGTGGTAGTTCAATGCTGCCAATACAGCAAAGGAGAACCCCCTTCTTAGTTTATTCCCCATTTTCCTGCCTACTCGTTTCCATAGATGTTGTCCTTCATAGTTTGTGATCCTGATCTTTAGCCACTTAATCACTTCATTGATACACAATTTAGAAAATTGGCACTCATAGAACAAGTGTTCTATTAATTCTGAGGCATTTCCACATAATACACATAGGCCATCTGAACCCATCCCTTTGTGAGCTGGCCTATCCTTTGTGAGCAGCTTCCTTTGCATAATCAGCCAGCAGATGAAGCTATGCTTTGGAATATTTTGCTTATTCCAAACCCAGCTTCCCCAATGGTATTTGTCCAGATTCCCTTTCAACCATGTGTACCCTTTCATGATTGTATATCTACCTGTTTGCGATTTCCATCCTCCCTGGTTATATTCCCCTACAAGCTTGTCTCTTATATGGCAGATTTTCTTTCAATACCAGCTACTATCTTGTGGTACAGTATATAGCCACCAATCAGTACTCTTTAAGTAGATATGGTTGATCCATTTGACCCATAAAGAATCAGCCTTTGTCGTTATATCCCAAACATATTTCCCTATTGCTGCCTTATTCCATGATATACAGTCTTTTATTCCTATCCCTCCCTCTTGCTTTGGCCTACAAACAAGATCCCATTCCACTAATGGTTTTTTATTTGTTTCCACCTTGCCATCCCATAGATAGTTGCGACATATTGTTGTTATTCTTTTGAGTACTGCTTTGGGAAGTAGAAAGATCGACGCCAAGTATGTCTGGAGATGCACCAGCACTGCATTAATCATTTGTACTCTCCCAGCATAGGATAGGTGCTTTGACCCCCAAGTTCTTTTTCTAGTTATTATTTTATCCACTAGTACTTAGACAATCCATTTTTGATAGTTTCTTCCAAGATATTGGAACACCTAGGTACTTGAAGGGAAGACTGCCTCTACTATAGCCAGTTATTTCACATAAGCCCTCTAACTCCTGAGTCTCCATATTAACAACATATATGTTGGACTTTCCTGCATTAGTTGTTAGCCCTGAAGAGTTGGAGAAGGTTTGAAGCCTTCTAAGCATCAGCATAACAGAACTAAAGTTTCCTTTGCAAAACAGTAACACATCATCCGCAAAGCATATATGGTTGAGTTGCAAGCTTCTGCATTTAGTATGGTAGCCAAATCTTTCATGCTAAGCCACTAACTTCATAATTCTTGTGAAGTACTCCATGCATATGACAAACAGTAGTGGGGGTCCCCTTGTCACAAGCCTCACTTCCCTCTTATGCTCCCATATAACCCTCCATTTATAGCTACAACATATTGAGTAGTTGATATGCATTCCATGATCCACCTTATGAATTTCGTAGGGAAAGTTAGAGCATGTAACATTTTCTCTACAAAATCCCATTCTATGGAATCATACGCCTTTTAAGGTCTATTTTTATCAAGCAACTCCTAGTCGCTGCTTTTCTATTATATAATCTGACAAGATCTTGACAAATCAATATGTTCTGCATGATTGTTCTCCAGCTACAAAGGCACTCTGGTTATCAAAGATAATGCTCGGCAGGATGACTTTAAGTCTATTGCATAGCATTTTTGAGATGACCTTATATACTGTATTACAGCAGGCTATAGGTCTGTAATCCCCAACTGCTTCTGCATGGCTACTCTTAGGATTCACTATAACAACTGTGTTGTTGATTGCCTTCAGCATCTTCTTTGATCTAAAGAACTCAAGTATCCCTCCTCAAGATCTGTTCTTGTAATGTCCCAACTATCTTTGAAGAACTTGCTGCCATATCCATCAGGACCCGGGGCTTTTTCCCCATCAATTTGTCAAAGAGCCTGTTTGACCTCCTTTTTGGTAAAGTCTTCATTTAACATATTCCTATGTTCCTTTGTCGCTGTTGGTCCTTTCCTCACCAAATCACTACATACATGAGTTCTGTCTTCTTTAGCAGATCCCAGTAATACCCGTGCACCATATGACATGGGTCTAATTGAACTTATAAGACGTTGAAAAGTACTCCAAATTAGTGCAATTCTAAGTGAAGTGTGCACCGTGTATAAGTTAAGTCAATTATTTTGTAGTCTGCATCGTGTATAAGTTAAATCTTAAAGTAAGTTATACTCTTTAATTAATTTAACAAAAAAAAGAGAAAAAAGGGGTGGGGGTGGGAGGAGAGAGATGTATGTAGAATTTAAAGAAAACCACAAGCATGTAACAAAACACAAAAACATATTGATCGTGAAAAATACGAGAAATCCTACAAGCCCCATAATTACCGATCTAGGCTAATTGTTAGCTAAAACAGCAAATAACTCTCTTTACATTGCATAGGATAATTCAAGAATGGCTACCTGCCGGCATCAAAATAGCTATCATCTCTTATCTCTAGCATTTACACTCACTATCCAAAACTAAAAATTAAATATTACTACTTAAAAAAAAAAACAAAAAACAAAAATGGCTAAACAGAATCAGATATTATTAACGTTAGTCCTCCTGATTTCCTTGTTGGTTTCATCGGTGATCGGCGCCGCCGAAAAGCCACGTGGCGTCACTTACGATAGTCGTTCATTAATCGTCAATGGAAATAGAGAATTGTTCTTTTCTGGTTCTATTCATTATCCTCGTAGCCCTCCTGAGGTAACTTAAAATTCTCAATTGCCAGTATTTTAGTTTTGACATGTTTAATACCAACAATTTATTGATTAGTTTTTTTTTTTCCAGATGTGGCCAGACATTATCAGGAAAGCTAAAGAAGGAGGTATTAATCTTATTCAGACTTATGTGTTTTGGAACATTCACGAGCCCATTCAAGGCCAGGTAAACACTACCTCAATCTTGTAATTAGAGGCGAATTTAAAATTTATAAATATTAGAGAGTTCAGAATGAATGTAATATTAACACACAAACATAAATTCTTTTGCATATGTACTAATGAAAATCAAGCCAAAAAGTTTTGGTTTAACTCATAAACTACTTTAATTACCACGGTCTACTCTTGTCTAAATGATTTAAATTTTTATTCTTGTAAAGACCATATCGAGAATCTTAGTTGTTTTTTATTTGCAGTTTAATTTTGAAGGAAATTATGACATTGTCAAGTTCATCAAGGAGATCGGTAAACAGGATCTGTATGTAACTCTGAGAATTGGTCCTTATATTGAAGCAGAATGGACTTCAGGGTATAAACGATATTAATTCTATTTAATTAATTCTTTGATGTTTTGTTAGTTTTCTCTACTTTTTTCTCCTTATTTTGATTATGACCTAATGAATATTGATAATGAAACAGAGGGTTCCCATACTGGCTAAGAGAGGTTAAAAATATCACATTCCGTTCTTATAACGAGCCATTCGTGGTATGTTATCACAATATTGTGCATGCATGCATAAACATATAAAATGCTCTTAATTACAATTCCCTTCGTTCCAATTTATGTGATGCATATCGGATTTCTAGAGTCAATCATCTTGATTTAATTGCGAATTCGGATATAAAATTTTTAAGTTTTTAAAAATAAAAATTTAAATATCTGGAATCTGCATAAAAAATATTACTATAAGTCACAACAATTAACAATTCAAAATATTTAAAAAGCATAAAAAAAATCGCGATCAAAGAAAAATATGTTTGACTCTCGTAATCCAAACTGCATCACATAAGTTGAGATAGAGGGAGTAACATACTTACTTCTTAATGACTAATTAACTCATCTTATTCCTTCTTTTTTCTCCATTTGCAGTACCATATGAAAAAATACGCAGAAAAAGTCATTGAGTTGATGAAAAAGGAGAAATTGTTTGCACCTCAAGGAGGTCCCATAATCTTGGCTCAGGTCTGCTCCTAATTTAATCACAGCAGTCTCTAGCAAATTACACTACAATGCTTGATATGTGTATATTTATTTACTTAATTATATCTTTAACAGTAACGTATAAATCGTGACAGATAGAAAATGAGTACAATAATGTCCAGCTAGCTTATAAAGAGAATGGAAAGAAATATATTGAGTGGGCAGCAAATATGGCTGTGGGATTATACAATGGAGTCCCATGGATCATGTGCAAGCAGAAGGATGCACCTCCATCAGTGGTAATGTTCATTTTCTTGTGGGAAATGATTAGTAACATTTCATTAGAAGGCAACCAAAATGATATTAAACAGTAAAAACTCTAATTTCCTCTTTTTTTTTTCCCCTCCTAATTATTTGTGCAGATAAATACATGCAATGGAAGACATTGTGGGGATACTTTCACAGGCACTAATGGTCCCAACAAACCTTCTTTGTGGACTGAAAATTGGACTGCCCAGTAAGTACAATCTTCTTAATGTCCCATAGTAGGATTTGAGATATATATAACAGCATGTTTGGATAGTTGTTACCTATTGTATTGTGTGGTATTGTTACTTTAAATACAAAGTTTATTTTGATTGTTACTTAAATTTTATTGTATCATTTCATTAAATCCATTGTTACATCATGACGAAAAATGTCACTTTATGGAATGACGGGTTTTGTGTGGTGGCGTCGTTTCCTTATTTGTTCCCCTCTCTATCTTGCCCTAATAATCATATTTTATCTTTTGCCCTACTTTATATAATAATAATAATAAATCTACTCCGTATCCTATTTTTTTTTAGTAATGCTGCTAGTTTATTATTCATATTGTTAGTGCGTAACATCATGAAACGACGGCAAATGATACAATACAATATTATGCGGTACAATATGATACATTATAAAACGACGTGTAACAACAAACCAAACAAGCTGTAAACCTTCATTTCTTTCAGGTTATCAATTGATGCTTATTATACATATTTATCTATAGTTACCTGATTGTGTAAATGTTTTTTTCTATCGCAGTGACCAAAACTTAAACCATGTCTATTTAATAAGATTTAACTTTTATGTACTACATGGATAGAGCTAGTAGTAACATTTTACACTATCAAATTATATTAAAAGTAATTAAAGGTAAAATTACCATGATAATGAAATTAGGGATCGTTTGGCCAAAAAAAAAAGATTTCACTTTTTTCTCGAACCAGTGTTTGGTCATAAATTTTTTAATTTTCACTTGAAGATAAATTTCGGAATTTTTTGAAAATTTGAAAAACTCCCAAAAGCCCTTTTTTAAAAGTTCCACTTCAGATACAAAGCGGGAGTTTAGTACAGCGGACTGCCCTTTTTTCACTTCAAATAATACAACAACAACATACCCAGTGTAATCCCACAAATGGGGTCTATGGAGAGTAGAGTGTACACAGACCTTGCCCTTGCCTTTAAAAAGGCAGAGAAGCTGCTTTCGGAAGACCCTCGGCAAAATTTTCACTTCAGATCACTCACAAAATTCAAGAACACCCCAAATTTGTATTCATGTCCAAACACAACTCTAATTTCCAAATACCATTTTTGCTTGAAAATAAATTTTGCTTTTTCTTCCAGAATTTTACAATTTTTATGTCCAAACGCCCACTTAGTAACTTTGAAAATAAGGCAAGTAACCTTGTATAACCAGTTAAATTGCACCGATAACGTAATAGTTCATCTACGTTGTCAGTCAAATAATTGGTAGTTTTATGTCTTTATATAAAGGGCTAATATTAACCTTGTATATTTTATAATAGTTCATCTACGTTGTCAGTCAAATGATTTGTAGTTTTATGTCTTTATATAAAGGTCAAATATTAACAGAAATGAAGTGCAGGTATAGAACTTATGGAGATCCTCCAGCACAAAGATCAGCAGAAGATCTTGCTTTTTCTGTGGCTCGTTTCTTTGCAAAGAATGGAACTCTTACAAACTATTACATGGTAATCTTTTTTATGCCTTAATTTTCTAATCAACATAACCTTTAGTCTATAGTCCATCTAAACTTTGAACATTATTTAAAATTAATTACATTTTTATTTTCCAGTACTATGGTGGAACCAACTTTGGAAGAACAAGCTCTTCTTTCGTGACTACTCGTTATTATGATGAGGCCCCTCTTGATGAATTTGGTAATTAAACTCATCTTTAGCTTTATTTTGAAAAAGTACGACGAATTAATACTACTATTCAAGCACTTATAATTTGATTTAATTAAAGGTTGAGTATATGTCTCTTATTAGGTTTAATGAGGGATCCCAAATGGAGTCACTTGAGAGACTTGCACAGGGCTTTAAGATTGTCGAGAAGAGCTCTTCTTTGGGGTACTCCCACTGTACAAAAGATTAACGAGAATCTTGAGGTGATTAAGGATTTCTATTAACTCATAACTAGCTTTTTAACGAACATTTAGCAGTTATTTATAATAAGTTCTACGCACTGACAATGTTTAAGTTTTTATGTATACCATCAAGCAACGACAGGTAATAACTCTTATAGCAAATGTTATATATATAGTAACATGAACAATAGAGTGATAACTTACTTTTGCAAATTTAGCTGATGGTGTAACAAAAATTATACTATCAGTATATAAAACTTAAATTTAATACTACTAATAGTAATATTATGTACTTGAGTATGGAATTTTACATGTTTGATAAATAAAATGTAGATCACTGTCTATGAGAAGCCTGGGCCTGATCATATGTGTGCTGCCTTTTTGACCAACAACCACACAAAGTTACCATCCAACATTACATTTAGGGGAGCAGAATATTACTTACCTGAGAAATCAATTAGCATTCTTGCTGATTGTAAGACTGTCGTTTACAACACTCAAACGGTAAGAATTCCCTTCCCCGGACTCCACGCATAGTAGGAGCTTAGTGCACCGGCTGCCTTTTTTAATTATAATCGAAATTATACAGGTTGTTTCGCAACATAATTCAAGGAACTTTGTTCCGTCGGAGAAAGCAAAGAATCTAAAATGGGAAATATATCAAGAAAAAGTACCAACAATACATGATTTGGCACTTAAGAACAGGGATCCCTTGGAACTCTACAGTTTGACCAAAGATAAATCTGACTATGCTTGGTACAGCACAAGGTAATTTAAATTAATCAGGCCTATTTGATATTGTTTTTATTGCTGTTACTATTGATTATTTGACTTTACTCTAAATACTATATTCTTTATACAACACAGTATCAACCTTGATCGACGTGACTTGCCCATGAGACCTGATATTCTCCCTGTATTGCAAATTGCAAGTATGGGCCATGCATTGGTTGCCTTTGTCAATGGACAATATGTTGGTAGGTTTACTTATACAAATACCCTTGTGACATTCTCTTTGGGTGTGTGTGATATATCAGAAAATATTATTGGAGAAAATATTTTTCTCGTTTTTTTTATGTTGGTTCTCAACAAATATTTTCCGGGACAACATTTTCTATTAAAAGGGAGAAAATGACTTCTGCCACTTCTGGATAGAAGTCATTTTCCTTCATGCTTTAGCAAACACTAAAATATTTGTTTCGATCTTTAATACTCAAAAATTTTATCGAACATTATGCGTTATGCTAATACTCTAGCCAAACATCTAACAATTATTTTCCAGGAAAATATATTTTTCAGAAAATAAGTCATTTTGCGAAAATATTTTGTGAAAAATGTCTTATGTTGTACCAAACACACCCTCGTCGTAAATTGGTTAGCCATTGATGAGAAAACTTATTTTTAATACAGTGTGCCAAAAATTGCTTAATATTTGTTTCGGAATTACATGTTTTTAGGGTTTGGGCACGGGAACAATATCGAGAAGAGCTTCGTATTCCGGCAACCTGTCGTCTTGAAACCTGGAATTAATCACATCACCCTTTTAGCTGAAACAATTGGATATCCGGTACTATTTCTTTCTTAATAACTTTTTTTATCTCGCCTGGTGTCCGCTAGCTTCCTACCAACATTTTTTTATTTATTTTAAGGCTCGAACCCGAGACCTAATAAAAGAGAATAAAAAGACAGAAGAGAATTAATGTTCATGAATATATAATTACAGAATAGCGGAGCCTATATGGAAAAGAGGTTTGCAGGACCCCGTGGTGTGACACTTCAAGGTTTAATGGCTGGAACTCTTGATATCACTTTGAATGTTTGGGGACATGAGGTATACATATTCACACATATTTAGTAATTATTTAATAATCCTTGACAACGTTTTTTTAAATCAAATGTTAAATTGACTAGTAAAAAATCTTTTATTTCAGGTTGGTGTATATGGAGAAAAAGAACAATTATTCACAGAAGAAGGTGCAAAGAAAGTGAAATGGACTTCCTTAGCTGGTCCGCAACCGGGACCTGTTACTTGGTTGAAGGTAAGCTTAAATAGATTTTTTTCCTTCTTAAGTTCCATTGTGTATTTTTATACATTTCTCACCATCAAGAATACATAATCCAATGTGGCAATGTATTCGGTAGAATTGAAGATCCATATAGAGTGAAAATCTCATGTACGATTTTGTAGAATGTCAGAAAAGACGACTTATCTATCACCTTTAGGCTATCACCCCAAAAAACTTAGGTAATAGTGAAGCTTCGTAGTGTTTTTCTATTCTAGTGTAGGTAGTTTGTATTTTCATATATATACATATCTATTGTACCGAACCTTTCTATGACACAATGCCCAACTCGTTGCGCTTTTTGTTTGATGTTCAAGAATTCTTGTTTAGTCAGTTCATATCATCCTTGCATAGTAATTTGATCTAAGATTTTAAAATTCGTTGATCCTATATTTCAATTACTAATATATTTTCTTTTTCTTTGTGGGTTACAGACATATTTTGATGCCCCAGAAGGCACTGATCCAGTGGCCTTGAAAATGGACAAAATGCAAAAAGGTATGATGTGGGTCAATGGTAAAAACCTTGGTCGTTACTGGGCATCTTTCCTCTCTCCTCTTGGACAGCCCACTCAATCTGAGTAAGTATTCCATGAAATTCCCCCCCCCCCCCCCAAAAAAAAAAATAAAAGAGACCAAATATATCACTTGTCAAATATGATAACAAATATGAAAATTATGAATTGATCAGGTATCATATTCCAAGAGCATTTTTGAAGCCAAAGAATAATCTCCTAGTTGTTTTTGAAGAAATTGGAGGTCACCCAGAAACAATTCAAATAGTAACAGTAAACAGAGACACAATCTGCAGTATGATCACTGAATATCATCCTCCAAATGTTAAGTATTGGGAGAGCTCCGGAAGTAAATTGCGTGCCGTCGTAGAAGATCTTAAAGCAGGAGCTCATTTAACTTGCCCAGACGATAATGTGATCGAGAAAGTTGAGTTTGCTAGTTATGGTGATCCAGATGGTGCATGTGGAAATTTTTACATGGGAAATTGCACATCACCAAATAGTATTAAAGTAGCAGAAAAGTATTGTTTGGGGAAACACACTTGTTCTGTGCCAGTTGAGAGAGAAGTTTTTGACGAGCCAAACAAGGACCCATGCCCTAATATTTTCAAGACTTTGGCTGTCCAAGTCAAGTGTGTTGTACCAAAGAAGAGATAAACACCTCACTTTCTTTGGTTTATAATAGATAGGTTGAAGATTGTCTCTGACACACACACACATATATATATATATATATGGCCAGAGGCGGATTCAAGATTTTAATTCCATGAGGGTTAGTACTCGAGTTTCAATACCAGTACACCTTGATTCAGAGCTTCAGTTTCCTGTTAACTAATTATATAAGCATTAGCTATCAGCCAACATACATGTAATTGACTTGGCGAGATAGATTAGGCATTGAATTGTTGTGATTTAGGATTAGAGGTTGATAACAGATACTGGGGAAGCTTCTCTTGTATTTCTTCCCTTAATGTCACATGTCGGGCTATGACCCTTTTTCATGTTGTTGTATATGTTATGAAATCTTTAGAAGCTCAATTGATTCACTGTGGGTAGGTAAATACAATCAAACCTCTCTATAACAACCTTGTTTGTTCCGAATATTTTTGAATGTTATTGTATTGGGAAAAATTGAGTTTACATATTAAAGAGGTAGAAGATGATGTGTCGAGACACATAGAATGGTCAAAGAATTACAGCTGTCAAGGAGGCACGAGTTGCGATAGATACGAGCAGAAAGCAAAGGAAGAGGCACGAGCGGTCATTCAAAAAGAGTTAACACCCGTACCTGTTCAAAGTCATTTAAGCTCAAAAATCAAAAGGAATGAATCTGACAACGCATGAGAGTCCAGATACAATATTTAATGAGCATTAAATACCAAGAACGTTAGAGAATTTGTCTTAAATATAATGATTATGTAACGTAGCATTCAATGTCTTTAATTGCTCATAATAACAAGAGCAAAACGCATATCTCCAAAATAACTATAAAAGGGAGAGGATTGATCAAATGTAAAGAGACGAATCACTATCTGAATATACTTTGGTTTACTTGTTTCTCTTGATTATATTCTGGCTATCCGAATTGCTTTCCTTTATTCATTCTTGCGATTATCAGTAACCCGTGTTCTTCTAAATTATAGCTTTAGTAAAAATTCCAGTTTTTGGTTAAACAAATTGGTTCCGTTGCCCGAAAATCTGATAATCCATTCTATTTTAGCTTAACTTTCCTTGTTGCATCAACCATGTCGAACAACAATGACAACATTCAAGGAAACCAAGAAAACCAAACAAACCAACAATTTCAGGGAGATCCACAGAACAATAACGTACTGATTCCTTCTCCACGAGGCTCTCCACGGCGGTCTCGTGAAGGCACTCCTGATGGATCTCATACAGATGGACAGGCTCAATTCGAAAATATTGAAACTATGGATGAGGCTTTGCAAAAACTTATTGCCTCACAAGTCAATAAAGCTCTTCAGGATTTTGTTAGCCAATTACCTGCTGCACCACCCACACCCACTCCAAATAACAACACTCTGGAGAACCCTCGTTCCGGGCTTGTTAATTCAGGTAGTGGTGGAACCCCCAGCGAATCACAGGAGGGAGAACCAAGTAACTTAGTTAATTCTGATTTATAAAATTTAGTACTAACATTGCAGAAACAGCTCAAGGAGCAAAGTGACCGCATATAGCAAATACCCGGGGTGCCACCCGTGATCAAAGGGGTAGATATGGATAAATATTCACAACAACCCTGGAAGTCAAGTGCTGCTCCCCTTCCAATTCTAAAGAAATTTAAAATGCCCGATATACCAAAATACGATGGAACAACATATCCACGAGACCACGTGACTGCATTCACAACAGGCGTAAAAGGCAACGATTTGACTAAGCAGGAGATTGAATCAGTATTAGTCAAAAAATTTGGTGAAACACTTACTAAGGGCGAAATAACATGATATTCTCTTTTACCCGAAAATTCTATAAATTCTTTTGCTGAGCTTGCAGATTCTTTCATCAAAGCACACTCGGGAGCTCAAAAAGTCGAAAAAAGAATGGAAGATATTTTCAAGATCAAGCAAGGGGACTCAGAATTGCTTAGGGAATTCGTGGACAGATTCCAGCGTGAAAGAATGACATTGCCACGTGTACCTGATAACTGGGCAGCTATAGCTTTCACAAGCAATTTGAATGAAAAGAGCTCAGAAGCTACGAGGCGACTCAAGGAAAGCCTTCGTGAATTCCCAGCTACAACGTGGAATGACGTTTACAACAGATATAACACAAAGCTGAGGATTGAAGAAGATATTATTTCACGACATCAAAAAGAAGAAAAAGTAAGTTCGAGACGGGCGGAAAACGAAAAGAGATCCGTTAAAAATAGGTACGAGCCATACATGGGACCTGCGGGAAGAGACTCACGGTAAAAATAGGACAATCAGAGGTACGATCACAGATCAAGGAATAGAGAGTCAGGCTCGTCATCAAGATTTGGGAATGATCGAAGCACACGTGAGTCACGAGATGACGATAGAAGTCTAAAGGCAAGGTTTAGCGGTTATAATTTCAACGTGAGCACTTCTGAACTCGTGGCTGTTTTAAGAAGCATGGGAGATAAGGTACGATGGCCAAAGGAGATGAGATCAAATCCAAACAGACGAAACCTGATCATTGGTGCGAATTTCATAACGATCACGGGCATAAAACGGCAGATTGCAGGTTTTTGCAGGGTGAAGTTGATCATTTGTTAAAATAGGGGTATCTCACCGAGTTATTCAATGAGAAAGGTAAACAAGCATACATGAAAAACAAGCAAGAACCCCCCAAACCACCTTCTCCCAAAAGAACCGTTAATGTTATCAGTGGAGGAGAAGAAATCAACGGTGTGACATATACAGCAGCCAATAAGGTTTCCAAAGTAACAATTACCCACGGGAAGCGGCTGCGACATGTTTTAGAGGAAGAAATATTACGTTCGATGATGCGGATGCGGGGGGTCTATTAACTCCACATAACGACGCACTGGTAATATCTTTACTTGTACATGACACTAACGTAAAACGAGTTTTAATTGATCTAGGTAGTTCGATGAACATTATTTTGTTACGAGTACTACGCGAGATGCAAGCAGAAGATAGATTGGTACCAAAAGCGCATACTTTGTCAGGATTTGACAATTCCAGTGTTGTAATGAAAGGAGAAGTGATGCTTACTACATTCGCAGAAGGCGTTGTCAAAGACACAAAATTTCAGGTAGTGGAGATGGAAATGGCTTACAACATAATTCTCGGGAGGCCATGGATCCATGATATGGATGTTGTTCCATATACCTTGCATCAAGTCATTAAATTTCCAGCGCCATGGGGAATATGTCAAATCAGGGGAGACTAACAGACATCCAGGAGCATCAACGCCGTGGCAGATTTAAGTGCGAGGGGTGAAGAAAATAGCAATTACAGAATCCAGTTGAGAACAACATAACGTCAACCTCAACTGAACAAGGGCAAACAGATGTAGATTCAAGGCCCGATTCCATTCAAGAACCAGAAGAAAATGAAAACATCAAAACGACGATAGAAGAGCTGGAGGCTGTAGTTTTGTTTATACACTGTCCAGAAAGAAAAGTGTATCTAGGAGCCAATCTCAGCCCGGATAGTTGATTGAATTTCTAAAAGCTAACGCAGATTGTTTTGCTTGGTCCCATTCTGATATGACAGGTATACCACCGGAGGTAATGACTCACAAGTTAAACAAGGACCCGTCTCATCCACCTATCAAACAAAAGAAAAGAAAGCAGGAAACTTTCAAAAATCAGGTGATTCAGGATGAAGTGCAAAGATTATTAAAAAATGGGTCTATTCACGAGGTAAAGTATCCTGATTGGCTGGCCAACACTGTTGTGGTACCTAAAAAGAATGGTAAATGGCGAGTTTGTGTAGACTATACAGATCTTAACAAAGCTTGTCCTAAAGACTCTTTTCCATTACCTCATATAGATCAACTAATTGACGCTACTGCAGGGCATGAGTTGTTAAGTTTTTTAGATGCATACTCAGGTTACAATCAAATCAAGATGGATCCCGCAGATGAAGAAAAAACTTCATTTATAACAGACAAGGGGACTTATTGTTATAAAGTAATGCCTTTTGGACTCAAAAATGCAGGTGCAACATATCAAAGGCTGGTAACCAAAATGTTCCAAGAGCATTTGGGAAAAACTATGGAGGTCTATATAGATGATATGCTCGTTAAAACTCAGCATTCAGAAGATCATATATCGCATCTGTCTGAAATGTTTAAAATTTTGCAGAAATTTAATATGAAGTTAAATCCCAAAAAATGTGCATTTGGTGTTGCATCAGGTAAGTTCTTAGGCTTTCTTGTTTCTAATCGTGGTATTGAAGTGAATCCTGCACAGATTAAGGCCATTGAAGAAATCCCTGATATACTTTCGAGTAAGAAAGAAGTTCAGAGATTGACAGGGAGGATTGCAGCATTGGGAAGATTTATTTCTAAATCATCAGAAAAGTGCTTTAAATTCTTTCAGCTCTTAAAAAGCCAGATCATTTTGAATGGAATGAAGAATGCCAACACGCACTCAGAAGTTTGAAAATGTATTTATCAAATCCACCATTGCTTGCAAAACCAAAGGCCGGGGAAAGATTGCTTATTTACCTTGCTGTTTCAGAAGTAGCGGTAAGTGCTGTTCTAGTCAGAGAAGACCAAGGTAAACAATCGCCTATTTATTATGTTAGTAAATCTCTATTAGATGCGGAGACACGGTATCCTCAATTAGAAAAGCTTGCACTTGCATTGATCATGGCATCTAGGAAATTAAGTCCTTACTTTCAGTGTCATCCTATTGCTGTAGTAACTGCTCATCCCTTACGTAATATACTACATAAGCATGAGCTATCATGTAGGTTGGCTAAGTGGGATATAGAATTAAGTGAGTATGAAATCACGTATCAACCTAGAACTGCTGTAAAATCTCAAGTGTTAGCTGATTTCGTGGCAGGGGATGCAATTAGAAGCAGAAAAAGAATTACAAGTGTTCAATAGAGCTAACCCAGGAACTTGGACTTTATTCACTGACGGTTCATCCAATGTGAAGGGTGCAGGTTTAGGGATTATTTTGGTACCACCTACGGGTGAAACCATTCGACAAGCTATCAAATGTCATTCTATAACTAACAATGAGGCAGAGTATGAGGCTGTGATTGCAGGCTTAGAATTGGCACGAGAACTTGGCATAAATCAGATTATAATCAAAAGCGATTCATAACTTGTGGTTAATCAAATGTTGGGGACTTATACAGCTAGGGAGGCAAGGATGCAACAATATTTAGAAAAGGTACGGAAGTTGATAAAGTAATTTCAAACTTGGAAAGTCACACAAATACCAAGGGATGAAAATGTTGAAGATGACGCCTTAGCTAATCTCGTATCTGCGGCTGACGTGGCAAGTGATGCAAACGCCTCAGTTATTCATTTATTTCATTCAGTTCTTAAACCCGACAAGAATGAGGTAAATTTTAATAATTTAACTTGGGATTGGAGGAACGAGATTGTTGCTTTTTTGCAGTATGGAACCATCCCTGATGATAAGAAAAAAGCTCAGGCGCTTCGGAAAAAGGCTGCTCGGTACTGCTTAAATCAGGGCAACCTATATCGTAAAATGTTCGGTGGTCCCTTAGCCAGATGCCTCGGACCTTCTCAAACGGAGTACGTAATGAGGGAAATACACGAGGGGCATTGTGGGAATCACGCCGGAGGAAGATCATTGGTAAGAAACCTAATTAGAGCAGGGTATTGTTGGCCTAAAATGGAAGAAGAAGCAGCAAGTTACGTGGCTAAATGCGATAGATGTCAGAGGTCCGGTAACAATATGCATAGACCTACGGAATTACTACATCCAGTCATCGCACCGCGACCATTTATGAAATGGGGAATGGATATCGTGGGTCCATTACCGCAAGCAAAAAGACAGGTGAAATTCTTGCTCGTACTTATTGATTATTTTACTAAATGGGTAGAGGCAGGAGCATTCAAGCAAGTGCGAGAAAAGGAAGTTAAAGATTTCATTTGGCGGAATATCATATGCCGATTTGGTGTACCAAAGGAGATCGTGTGATAATGGTCCTTGTTGATACCCAATTTTTCCCTACATATTTTTATACTCAGAATATTCTCAAAATAGCATGTACGTGCATATATAAGCATGCCCAAGAATTTTGATATTTTTTCCAATTTTTAAAGCTTTTTAAAATCATTTTATTATTTGTTTTAGCAGTACAAAATTCAATAATTATACCCAAAGCTATCATTTTGGTGAGTAGTTTATTTCCATCCTCATATTTACACCACAATATAATTAAGGCAATTTTTGCATATTTTTATAAATTTATTTGATATTTTTAAGCTAAATTGCATAAAATTGCAATTATAGCCTATATTGCGATTAATAGCATTTTACAATTATAAAATTGCTCTCAGTATTTTTTAGATTAATGTTTATATATTATTAATTAATTTCAGTGCTTTCAATTTGCTTTTAAAATCATTTTAACTATTTTAATTAAATTAAAAAGGGAGAAATTGGCTATTTAATATATAGCCCATTACCATTTCAATTTTAGCCAAAATCAAACCCCCAATTTCCCAGCCCTATTTTTGATTCAAACCTGACCCAATTCCTAAATTACCCGCCCCTGACCCACTCAAATAACCCGTCCAGGCCTTTTCTTTTAATCCCGGCCGTTGATCTAACTGATCTAATAGATCAATGGCTCACACGCATCCTTTCCTTTTTTAATCCACCAACACCCTCAACCCTAAATCATTTCCCCTTTACCCGCCGCCCTTGAATCCCTTTCCTCTCCAATCCTCTCTGCAACCCCGTTCAAACCCTAGCCGCCGCCACCCAAACTAACCCTAATCCCCTTCGATTCCCACCGGAATTCATGGCTTCTCAGGCCATGGAAACCTCATACTCACCTCCTACTGCTCCTGTGAACCTGATGCTCGAAGGATCGAGGACAGACTTCGAGGGTCCTCAGTTAGATCTTCGCCGACTCGAGGTTTTCGGCCATTTCTGGCCATTTTCGGCCTTGCTCCGGCATATTCTAGTCTCCTGAGTCTGGTTCTGACTTTATCCGACTTAGATCTGATCTTTTTAAAGTCTTCCTCACTCTAGGGTCCTTTCGAAACCCTAACTATTCGAGGTTTTTCTCCGATTCCTTTTAGATCTGTTATGTATTTATGCTATGCGTGAATTTTTTAACGATTTCCCTAAGTTTTCCTTTGAAAATTGCTTTCAAAACCCTTCTTTTCCGATTTAGGGTTTCTGGAAAGTATTCAAGTGTTTTTATGATTTTTGCTTTCTTTATTATTTGTATAGTTTCTCTTATTGTGTTCCTGTATCATGTTCTCACTCGCTATGTTCTTATACTTGCTCTATTATGTTCTTAGGTGTTCTTCTACTGAGTTTCATACTCCGTGATTGAATGTTCTTTTGCTGTGTTTTCTATACTCCGTCCTTTCATATTCTCCTATTGTGTTTTCTACGCTATGATTCCCGTCTTTTTTTTACCATGCTCTGCTATCTTCATCCTCTATAAGCATGTATTTCTTCTACTGTTTCTTCTACTGGTTCTTCTACTGTTTCTTCTACTGTCAGTTGTTCCCTCACTATGCTTCGAAACTAGTTTCCTCACTCTGTTTGCTCTGATCTTTCTACTTGTTTGCGTGATTTCTTATGAGCTTCTAAAAGAAGCCACTAAGCCTGTTTTGACTATTTGCCTCTCCATCTCCGCATTCGATTCTTTATACTGATTTTACAAGGTTATGGCAAGATTCTTCGTGTTTAGGCATGTCTGTGTGCTTTTATATGTGTGTTGAATCTTTCTTTAAAAGGATTTCAACTAGTAATTGAATCAGAATCTTTTTGGGGGCTTTAATTGATTGTACTAATTTTCCTTGAGTAAAACCTTTTTCTTCACACCAAATATTTGGACTTGTGATTTCGTGGCTGTCAATTGATTCTCTTTCCTTAGTTATACAACCGTGTACTTTCAGAAAACCTTGTCCTTAAAATAACCTTTTATGTATTTACCCTCAATTGAATGCTTTGCACAAAGATTTTGATTAATTTCTTTCCTTAGTTGGTTTTATACTCGTTTGAATTTGAATCCCTTAACTA
>NW_017671075.1:0-1969 GCF_001879085.1 Nicotiana attenuata | reverse complement strand
GAAGTTTGATTTTCAATCAGTCACATAAGACTCCCTTTAGTTAAGGGATTCAAATTCAAACGGTATAAAACCAACTAAGGAAGAAATTAATCAAACTCTTTATGCAAAGCATGCAATTGAGGGTAAATACATAAAAGGTTATTTTAAGGACAAGGTTTTTTGAAAGCACACGGTTGTATAATTATGGAAAGAGAATCAATTGACAGCCACGAAATCACAAGTCCAAATATTTGGTGTGAAGAAAAAGGTTTTACTCAAGGAAAATTAGTACAATCAATTAAAGCCCCCAAAAAAGGATCTGATTCAATTACTAGTTGAAATCCTTTTAAAGAAAGATTCAACACGCATATAAAAGCACACAGACATGCCTAAACACGAAGAATTTTTCCATGACCTTGTAAAATCAGTAGAAAGAATCGAGTGCGGAGATGGAGAGGCAAGTAGTCAAAAACAGGCTTAGTGGCTTCTTTTAGAAGCTCATAAGAAAGCACGCAAACAAGTAGAAAGATCAAAGCAAACAGAGTGAGGAAACTAGTTTCGAAGCGTAGTGAGGGAACAACTGACAGTAGAAGAAACAGTAGAAGAACCAGTAGAAGAAACAGTAGAAGAAATACATGCTTATAGAGGATGAAGATAGCAGAGCATGGTAAAAAAAACGGGAATCATAGCGTAGAAAACACAGTAGGAGAATATTCCAGGACGGAGTATAGAAAACACAGCAAAAGAACATTCAATCACGGAGTATGAAACTCAGTAGAAGAACACCTAAGAACATAATAGAGCAAGTATAAGAACATAGTGGAAAGCGAGTGAGAACATGATACAGGAACACAATAAGAGAAACAATACAAATAATAAAGAAAGCAAAAATCATAAAAACACTTGAATACTTTCCAGAAACCCTAAATCGGAAAAGAAGGATTTTGAAAGCAATTTTCAAAGGAAAACTTAGGAAAATCGTTAAAAAATTCACGCATAGCATAGATACATAACAGATCTAAAAGGAATCGGAGAAAAACCTCGAATAGTTAGGGTTTCGAAAGAACCCTAGAGTGAGAAAGGCTTTAAAAAGATCCGATCTAAGTCGGATAAAGTCAGAACCAGACTCAGGAGACTAGAATATGCCGGAGCAAGGCCGGAAATGGCCAGAAATGGCCGGAAACCTCGAGTCGGCGAAGATCTGAGTGAAGAACCTCGAAGTCTGTCCTCGATCCTTCGAGCATCAGGCTCATAGGAGCAGTAGGAGGTGAGCATGAGGTTTCCATAGCCTGAGAAGCCATGGATTCCGGTGGGAATCGAAGGGGATTAGGGTTAGTTTGAGTGGCAGCGGCTAGGGTTTGAACGGGGTTGCAGAGAGGATTGGAGAGGAAAGGGATTCAAGGGCGGCGGGTAAAGGGGAAATGATTTAGGGTTGAGGGTGTTGGTGGATTAAAAAAGGAAAGGATGCGTGTGAGCGTTGCTGTTAGATCAACGGCTGGGATTAAAAGAAAAGGCCTGGGCGGGTTATTTGAGTGGGTCAGGGGCGGGTAATTTAGGAATTGGGTCAGGTTTGAATCAAAAATAAGGCTGGAATATTGGGGGTTTGATTTTGGCTAAAATTGAAATGGTAATGGGCTATATATTAAATAGCCAATTTCTCCCTTTTTAATTTAATTAAAATAGTTAAAATGATTTTAAAAGCAAATTGAAAGCACTAAATTAATTAATAATATATAAACGTTAATCTAAAAATATTGGGAACCATTTTATAATTGTAAAACGCTACTAATCGTAATATAGATCAATCGGTACTAGTTGAAGTAATGAAAAAATCCCCTATTTGTTTGATGAGAAATGCGAAAGAAAAAAGAAAAAAAAAAGATCCCCCCGTTGGGAATGAAATTATGCTCCCTGTCCCCCTTTTCACAGAAAATGGAGAGATGAATTGATATATTTATTGAATCCGTCGGGACTGACGGGGCTCGAACCC
>NW_017671074.1:242628-364260 GCF_001879085.1 Nicotiana attenuata | reverse complement strand
AACCTTGATAGATGGTCAGCTACTTGGTTCTCTGTCCCCTTCCGATCTCGTATTTCTACATCAAATTCTTGCAGCAATAAAACCCAGCGCATCAATCTAGCCTTAGATTCTTTTTTTGTAAACAAATACCTGATTGCTGCATGATCCGTATGGACTATGACTTTCGTTCCCACCAAGTATGCTCGGAATTTCTCAAAGGCCCACACAACAGCTAGCAACTCCTTCTCAGCGGTGGTATAATTCAGCTGTGCATCATCAAGAGTCTTACTCGCATAGTAGATGGAATAAAACACCTTGTCCTTCCTCTGGCCTAGCACTGCCCCAATAGCAAGGTCACTCGCATCACACATAAGTTCAAATGGTAAAGACCAATCAGGTGCCACAATAATGGGAGCAGTACCAACTTCTTTTTAAGTTCCTCAAATGCGTTGAGGCAGGCATCATCAAAATTGAAAGTTACATCTTTTTCAAGCAGCCTGCACAAAGGAGTAGCAATTTTTGAAAAATCTTTAATAAAGCGCTGATAGAAACCCGCGTGTCCCAAGAAACTCCGGACACCCTTCACTGAGATAGGTGGAGGTAATTTTGCAACTACCTCCACCTTCGCTTTATCAACTTCAATGCCGCTTCTAGATACTCTGTGACCCAACACGATGCCTTCTTGTACCATAAAATGGCACTTTTCCCAATTTAGTACCAGATTTGTTTATTCACAACGGGCTAGCACCTTGCTTAAATTCCTCAAGCAATCATCATAAGAAGACCCAAAAACTGAAAAATCATCCATAAGCACTTCCACAAATTTTTCCACCATGTCCGTGAAAATAGCCATCATACACCTCTGGAAAGTGGCTGGTGCAAAGACCAAACGGCATTCGCTTGAAGGCAAAAGTGCCATAAGGACAAGTAAAAGTAGTCTTCTCCTGATCCTCTAGGCATATCACAATCTGATTGTATCCTGAATAACCATCAAGGAAGCATTAATATTCATGCCCGGCTAACCTGTCTAGCATTTGGTCGATGAATGGGAGTGGGAAGTGATCCTTGCGAGTTGCCTTATTGAGCCTTCTATAATCAATGCAGACTCTCCATCCCGTAACAGTGCGAGTGGGGATTAGCTCATTCTTCTCGTTCTCAACTACAGTCATTCCTCCGTTTTTGGGCACACATTGAACCAGGCTTACCCAGTTGCTATCAGAAATAGGAAAAATGATACCTGCATCGAGCAACTTGATTACTTCCTTTTTCACCACCTCTTTCATAATGGGATTTAATCTCCTTTGCTGCTCTACACTGGGGCGGTGTCCATCCTCTAAAAAGATTTTATGCATGCAAAATGATGGACTAATACCCTTGATGTCAGCTATTGTCCACCCAATGGCCTTTTTATGCTCGTGGAGAACTCTGAGCAATTTTTCTTCTTGAGTGCTGGTCAAGCTGGACGAAATAATCACGGGCAGTGTCTCTGAGTTCCCCAAATAAGCATAGCGCAGATGTGCTGGAAGTGGCTTGAGTTCTAGCTTTGGAGCTACTTCAATAGATGGCCTGGGGAGGGTCAGAGTGACAGGCCTGTCCAACTCTTCAAATTTTCTAACACCATGTACATAACTGCAGGACATATCCAGCACTTGCTCAATTTCTCCTAACCTTTCATCTGCACTATCTTCTACGTCCCTAATCAATACTCGTTCAGCAGGATCTTCAGGGCTCATATAGGGTACTAACGATGTGGCCTCACTTTCCACCACAGAGATCATGGATAACTCTTCGTAATGGGCTGGTAACTTGAGTGCTCTATACACATTGAATACCTCCACTCGATCACCCACTCTCATTGTCATCTTTCCTTCGCAGACATCAATAATAGCTCGGCCCATGGCTAAGAATGGACGCCCCAAAATAAATGGGACTTCCTGATCAGGCTCGTAATCCATGATGATGAAATCAGCTGGGAATATGAAAGACCCCACTTGAACTAGCACATCTTCAATCACTCCCTCAAGATGAGCAAGGGAGCGATCAGCTAACTATAAGATAACTGTTGTTGGGTGTGGTTCACCCAACCCCAACTGTCTGAATATAGATAGCGGCATCAAATTGATGCTTGCTCCAAGGTCACATAAAGCTCGCCCAACAGCATGTTTACCAATCGAGATTTGGATAGTAAAACTACCTGGATCCTTCAATTTCTGGGGTAACTTGCCTTGAATTCTGGAACTGCACTCCTCAGTGAGTGCCACAGTCTCGAACTCGGTCAGCTTTCTTTTATTCGCCACAATGTCGTTGATGTACTTTGCATATTTGGGTACTTCTTGTAAGATGTCAACCAATGGAATATTAATTTGTACCTGCTTCAAGATATCAAGAAACTTTTTATATGCGGCATTATCTCTTAATTTCTGCAGTCTTTGAGGGAATGGAGGTGGTGGCCTTGCAACCAATTGTGGGGGTTGCTCAGCCACCGCCTCTCCAGTTGGCTTCTCTGGCTCCTTAGCTTTCTCCGATGTTGATTCAATAGTGGTTGGCTTCTCATTAAAAGTCACCTGTTTCCTCTTTTTAGACAGAACTTCCTCTAGTTATCTCCTATTCCTCAACGACACGGCATTAAGGGCCGCCTAGGATTTGCTTCAGTGTCACTTGGAAGAGCTCCGGCAGGTCTAGTGTTTTGAGCACTTGCACGCTGTCCCATTTGACGCTCCAAATTTCTCACTGTTGTGGCGAGGGCTTGGTGTTCAGCCATCATTTTTTTAAACATGTCTTCAAGGTGACTTTTGGGACTTGCTTGTTGTTCAACCTGAGGTGGTCTATACTCCTGTTGAGGTACTTGAGGCCTGTATTGATTCTGAGTGCCCTGGTTTCCACCCCAAGAGAAGTTTGGGTGGTTCCTCCAGTTGGGATTGTAAGTGTTCCCATATTGATTTGTTTGGCCCCTATTTGAATTACCCACAAAGCAGACAGACTCTGGGTTTGCGGGGCATATGTCGCTCGTGTGCCCCTCTCCACATATTTCACAAAAAGCTTGAACTTGTTGTACTGGTTGTACTTGTTGCTTGTTGATACTCAAGTTCATCTGATTAACTTGATTGGTCAGTGTAGCAATCTGTGCTGATAATGCTGAGACGACATCTAACTCAAGAACCCCTGCAGACTTTTGCACTGTGTGTCTGCCGATCTCTCCTTGCCAATCCGGATTGCTCTTGGAGAATTTGTTCAATAATGCATATATCTCGTCAAAGATTTTCTCCAACACTTGACCCCCAGCTGCAGCATCTACCACGATCTTTGTTTCAGAATGTAGCCTTTCTATGGAAGTGTAAGCTAACACTTCATTCGTCTAATTGTGATGAGGACAGTCTCTGAGGAGCCCCTTGAACCTTTCCCAAGACGAGTATAAAGATTCTCCCGCTTTCTGTTTGAAGGCAACTATCTCACTTCTGATCTTTGCACTTTTGCCTGAAGGGAAGAACCTTGCTAGAAATTTTCTCCCCAAATCATTCCATGTTGTAATGGAATTAGCTGGTTCTGCCTTTAGCCATCGCTTAGCCTCGTCCAACAGAGAGAATGGAAAAAGTGTGAGCCTCACATAATCTGGAGTGACCCCGGTAGTGATATAAGTATCACTAATCTACAAGAAGTTCAGAATATGCTGCTGTGGATCCTCGTGTGGAAGACCCATAAATTGCCCGTTTGCATGAAGCAGCTGGATCATGCTCTGTTTCAGCTCAAAGTGCCCAGTGATCCTGGGCTTCACTATACTGGAGGTGACATTAGCAATGCTGGGCATCGCCACATCCTGAACAGCCATGGGTTGCTCCTCTGCCACGTCCACGGGAAATTGAACAAGTGCCTGAATATTATTCGTGTCTCTTGCTTCCCTCAACCTCCTGGGAAATGTTCTCTCAGGTTCGGGATCAAAGCCTTGAAGTCGGTCCTGGCTTCTGACCCTACGCATTCAATCAAAGTTCCTGAGATCTGAGCAACAATCAAGTAACGTTAGACTAGACGAAATAAACAAAGAAAGCAAAAACTAGCAAGTAGTTAATATTCAAGTCCCCGGCAACGGCGCCAAAAACTTGTTGCTCCCAAACACACACGCAAGTATACGTGGTCGACAAGTAATATAATGACAAGTTGAGTGTCGAACCCACAGCGACTTGTGTAAACTACTCACTAAATCGCTAAAATTGTTATTCAATCCAGCTAAAACCAAAGTCTGAAAATATGATTATACTATACTACGATTCTAAATAATAACTAAATTATCAAATAACAAGTTGATTGTTGTGTATTCAGTAGAGACAAGTATTCCAGGGTTGTGATCGATTCACCAATCGTATTGTGTTCTAATTAACTCTCCCTTTCATATAATTCACTCATGGTTGCTAATTAATCGATAAATGCTCAGCCTTCTCCCGAAGTACTACTCACCTATTCTCAATAGATTAACGCCTGTATTCCTATGAAATCAATCTATTAAGAACGCATTAAGATCACGATATTTAATTATGCACGGTGACTAGGTATATTCCTATCCTAGCCACAAATCCACTTCCCCTAAGGGTTAAGATCATGCTCTCTTCAATTCTTCTTTAATCTAAACACGGCTTTCCCAAGCATAGCATAGATAGTAAATAGAACCTAACTGCTGGCCAGACAATTAAGCAATTAAACACAGAATTGAAGAAACAACCATATGTTGGTGAATTATAATCACGGTTAAGTTAATATCAAACAACAATATTCATGGCTAAATCACAACCCCAGAACAATGGGTGTTTAGCCACTCATAATGTAATCAAACAATTGCATAAGTTTTGATTAATTGAAAATACTGGAAAAGATGAAGCATTCCGGGTTGTTCTTGCTCCTCAAAGTTTCTTGCATGTATCTTTGCTCCCAAGTGCGTCTCTCCCTTCAAAATAGGTTTTAGGATGGCTTTTATACGTGTTGGATAGGTTTAGGGCCGACTAAATCGAGTCTCGGGCAAACTAAGACAAAATTTCACGTAACCGGCACCCAGCCCGGCGCCAGGCGCCCTCCATAGCGCCCAAAAGTATTTCATACTGTTTTCTGCGCCACAGGTGGCGCCAGGCGCTGCCTGTGGCGCCCAACTGGCTTCTTTTCCGATTTTGTCCGTTTTAGCTTCAATTCTTGCACGTTTTGCCCCCACTTGCTCCCGAATCATTCCTACATGTAAAAACACTTCAAATTAATATAATTCAAAGCATTTGACATCCCAAATTCACGAAAAAAGAAAAAAATATGAGGCGATATACATAGAAATATATATACTTTAAGCCAAACATCATTTGTATAGAATCCACATGGTAGCATCAAAGACTAGTAGAAAGGGCCTGAGGAACAAGTGCGACCATCCCCTTCTCGTTAATGTTAGCTAAAATTATTCTATTCAATATCTTTTTGGCACCAAACTTAGCAGCCATGTCCACCTATTCAGTTGTCACCACTTCGCTCCCCCTCTTCCTTTTTCTTTTTGTTTCATGCATCACATTCTTAGGAACATTAAGAGTTTCCCTTTTCTTTGCAGCCTTCTCCCTTTAGAAGGAGTACAAATCTCATCATCATCATCATTTTCCTCAACTACTATTTCAAAAATCACATATGTACCCCTGCCTTTCTTACTTCTCTTTGCAACTTGAGTCATCTTTTCTTCATCTACTTTCCTTTTGCTCATAGTCAAAAGAGTTCTTCCCTGAGGCTGAGTGGGTTTGGAAGCAACTTTCCGAACCTTTGTTCTTTTAGCAATATCAACAGAACTAGATTTTTCTCTTCATGTCACAACAAAAAATCCCACCAATGGTCGTGATGGTGCTTCAATAAGAAAGTTTTAAAATAACATCATGAACTCATAGCCCAGACAGAAACCAAAATACCACAACTATCTCACAAATCGTTCAAAACCTCGGTGTCACATTATCACAAGCGTCTGTCAAGAGTAAATAATCTCAACTGAACAACAACATCTACCCGAAATGGAAAATACATAGACAGAGATAGATAAGTAGGAAAAAAAGACTCCACGTGCTGCAGATCGGATCAAGTAAAGCAGATCATCACGAAGTTTCCAAATAGGCTCCTAAATAGCTGGATGAACACCACTACTAGCTTGATATAATATAAGGGTCTACTAAACTCTATAGAGAATCAGGTCCAACAGTACATACACACACAACAGTGATTAAATGGCAAGAGGAATTTTACGTGGAAAATTCCCACCTCAACGGGAATAAAAACCACGACCTACCCTTGTAGGATTTCTACTTCACTACTGAGCAACTTTTAGATTACAACCTATGCAACCTATAAATTAACCTCTTAATCCTTCACTAACTTGCAATACTCTATTACAAGCCACTTTGTAGTAACTCTATTACAAAGACTTTACAACATGACTAACTCTAGCGAAGACCCAAACACACTGGTTTAAGGTTTACAAATGGGTTCATATGGAATGCTTCTAAACAAGCTAGATAGGAATTACAATTAAAGAACTATTAAAAAGTTACAACTCAACTAAGGATATACAATTCCGTAGTTGTTTTGTTAATTGTTCTTGAAGCACTTGAAACTTGCTTACTGGATAGTCACGTTGAAAGAGCTTGTCAAGTGTTCAAGTAATTTGTTTTACCTCCCTTGCATACATATATACATGTGTGACATCACTTACAATGATGCAAGCAAGGTAGGTGAAAAGTATTCCCAGGAAGGTTGACTACAACACTGTTCTGCACAGTAGCATGTGCAGGCAGCAACTTTTCACTTGGAAAGTTGACTTCGTGCAGTCTCCTCGGGAACCGGTAGGGACCTGGTCCCTCAGTTGTTCCTTCCAGTTCTGAAGAGTTGAATCATGTTCCTGGCTGAATCCCATCCTAGGATCTTGTGATCTTGGTGTGCAACATGTTCCTTATCCTGTTCTGGATGGTAAGTTTGTTAGATCATCAAAACAAAAAGTAAAGTACTTATAACCTATCAATTTCCCCCTTTTGTAAGATGACAAACTTATAATCCTAGATAGAGCCAGAAAGACTTTAACTTCACCCTGATGCTCTACATTCCCCCTTAATTAGTGCAATTTATTTTTCCCTCTTTTGGCATCATTAAAAGATCAGAATCAGTGAAGCAAGAAAGAAGTATAGTTATAAGTTAACTCATGCCACATATGTGCATACAATCATGATAAAGAACAGAGCATAAAAACACAGTACAAACAGCAATAAGGGAAAAGCTTGCATTAACAAAGTTTTGGATTTTATAGTAGGAGTAGAATTAATGTTACTACCACATCCACAGAGTAGAACAAACAAACAAAAGTACCACAAGATATCATCAGAAGAGCTGACACGGAGAGACTGGACACTGAAGGGACAGAATCTAAGAGGCATTGGGAGGAGAAGGTTTGGAAGCAGAGGAAATTTTTTGGAGGACTAGATCCATACGAGTATTTGCGCACATTTGCTCATTCAGCAGTCTTTCTTTTTCAGGTCCTCCACTTGTTTCCTGAGATCAGTGTTCTCCTTAGTCAGGCAAGCAACTTCTTCGTTTTGAGAAAGACTGGAACCAGGTGCCTCTTGCAGCTGACTTATCTGAGTCTCAAGGATAGCATTCCTTGCTTTCAATTGCCTTATCTCAGTAGTAGCACTGTTTTGAGCATTGATCAACTGAGAAATAGTTGAAGTGTTTGCAACCCCTCAAAATTTTTCTATACACTCACATTCTTTAAGAGTGCTTTTTTTGAAAAAAGTTTGCTTCTTGCCACCTAGTTTAACTGATCCGAGGGCACAAGAACCCATATGGCAGCCCATGTTTACCATCTTTAAACTCAGTCACTTTGTTCATGTGCTCTACCATGATCCCAAGCAAATTGATGGTAGTAAAGTCATCCAGTGCTTCCATGAGGAAAAGGTCTGCACGAGTGGTGATGGATCGTCG
The DNA here is from genome assembly GCF_001879085.1 of Nicotiana attenuata. Lineage (NCBI taxonomy): Eukaryota > Viridiplantae > Streptophyta > Magnoliopsida > Solanales > Solanaceae > Nicotiana > Nicotiana attenuata. The sequence continues at coordinate 356,310 of NW_017671074.1, read as the reverse complement.
CTCAGCTCAAGGCAGTAACACTTTGTTTACCATTTCAAATAGCAATTGGTAAATATGAAGGAGGGCCTTCTTCTGAACTCGTTCCGCCTGCTAAACCACTTTGTCTTTCAAGATTGCATTTCTGATGTTCTGGGTACACACTCCTTGAACACTAGATACCCTTCAGTGGGCACACAAAGAATAGATCCTAGCAAGGCAACGTCTAATACTCTACCAATACCATTTACCAAGGCGCAAATGTGGCCATCCTCAACCTTGTACAAGTCGGCATAAAAGCTTTGAACTTCTTCCTCATATACCCTAGCATCATCACCTGTGAACAAATGTGTCCATTGTTGGAAATCACAGATTTCAACTAGTTTTCTCATAGCAGCCTCCTCCACGATATTAGAGGCGAATGTACACCCCCATAGTACATTTTGACTTCTCAATCTTTCTTTCCAAGCCCTTTCCGGAGCATTAGCCTTGCTTTCTTTGAGGAACCAGGTTCACCAGTAGTATCAACCTTTCTTTTAGCAGTCTTGCGGACATCCTTCTTCTTGTTATCAGACTTCATAGACTTTGAAGCTGAGTCTTTCTCCATAGTCTTAGTAGCAGCATCATTAGTAAGCCTAGTCCGATGTTTCAATGAAATAGAAGATCTCTTTTTTGGTTTGAGAAGACCATGCTTTTATGACAACTTCCTAGTCAACGTACTAGGTTCCTCCTCTTCTTCTTCATCCACACTCACAAAGGGAACTAACTCCTCATTTACAACTTTGTCGTCTTTCACTAATTGTTTCCTCCTTGATTTAGTCTAACTGTTCTTAAAAGTAGACTTAAGAGCCTCCTTCTTTTGCAACCTTGTTGTGGGTCGCTTAGAAGTGGGCTTTTCACCAACAACTACTCTTCGCCTAGGCAGATATGCGATTTGTAAGTCATCAGAATCTTCTTCACTATTCTCTTTTTGATTGGCAGACGCAAGACCTATCTCAGGCATGCATCAGAGGCTCAACGTCTAAATGAGGAGAGGGAGCAAGGTCAGTACTGACCTGGGGTTCTTGAATGGAAGGCGGATTAGGTCCTTCAACAGGTTTCCAGTAGTACCATCTTGCGCTGAAGGATCAACATGCACACACTCACTATCCTCCTCAACAAGTTCAGATGTTTCCCCCTGAGTCTTACGACCATCCTCACTTCCTCCGACAAAAACCCATTTATTTGCGATGGACAACATATTTTCGATTGCTTCCTTTTCTTGCAGATTCATGAGAGGCTCAGGAGAAGCCAGAGAGGCACATGTGGACTGAGGTTCTAGAGCAGTCTCTGTTGAGTAGATGACCTTATTTCCCTCAACTTGGTTTTCTTTTAACTTTTCATCTATAGGAGAACTCGAGATTTTTTTATTACCTTTATTCTCAGCACTTTGCGTGACATCCCTCTTTTCTGGCGAGGTAAGAGATGAGCTCTTGGCAGCACCTCCTGTGAGAGTTGATGCTGGGTAACTCTTGAGAGAGCAGGAACTTAAATGGGCAGGAGAGGAGATGAAGGGCGGGGGTGACTGTGTTCTAGGGTTTTGGTCATCAACAGTGTGAGGAGGAGAGACTGGTGCTGGTGTTTCGACTGGTGAGGACTCGATAGTACTAGAGATCAATTGATCTTCAACCATGGTGAGAGAAGGAGAAGATTTGGTGACATGAAGAGAGAGTGAATAGTGAATAGGTTTGGAAGTGTTGATATGTCAAGTGTTGTGACAGAGATAGATATATTTATGATGACAGATGGATTGGTTAGAAAAAGGGCGGCAGGTCTTTGGGAGATGGGTTAATCTTATAACTGGTGAGGCGTTTGGGTTTTAAAGATGCAAACTAAAAACTGACATGCTGATGATGTAACACTCTGTTTTGATTGTTCAGAATTGTGCATGAGAGAACATAGAACTACTAACCTGTGCAAGGAGAACCAGGTTCCTTGACCGATCTCTTGTCTTTAAGCTTTGCCCTTTTCACCAGTGTACAACTTCAAATGCTTATTTGCTCTATAATCATCAAGCGTGTCTACCTGTAACGGTATAGAGATGAGTTAGACTTTACCAGAAAACACCTTTTAGCTAAGTTTACCCAAACCATTCTTTCGTAGCTAATCATCGGGGGACCGGGTTCTCAATTTTGTTTTATCAACCCCAGTGCCAGACGATTTTGCTCGAAGTTCTCTACTCAGGGCCTTGGTAAATATATCTGCAATTTGTTCTCCAGTGCTACAGAATTTCATGCAGATAAGCCCTTTCTCAACGTTGTCTCTGAGGAAATGGTGACGTACATCATTGTGCTTTGTCCTCTTCTGTTGAACTAGATTTTTTGCCATGTTGAGTGCACTAGTATTATCACATAAGAGAGGCACACTGTCTGACAATACTCCGAAATTTTCCAATTGTTGCTTGATCCACAAAAGTTGAGAATAGCAAGAGGCAACTGCTACATATTCAGCTTCTGCAATTGAAAGTGCCACTAAATTTTGCTTCTTTGTACCCCATGAGATTAAGCAGGAACCCAGGAAGTGTGCCATCCAAGAAGTGCTTTTCCTGTCCACCGGATAGCCGGCATAATCAGCTTCATCATACCTAATAAGATCAAAACTGTCTCCTGAAGGATAATAGAGGACCATGTCCTTTGTTCCCTTGAGATATCTCAATATTCACTTGGCAGCCTTCAGATGAGATTCCTTTGGATTGGATTGAAACCTTGCACAGAGACCCACGCTAAAAACAATGTCGGATCTGCTTGCAGTGAGACATAATATTGACCCGATGATTCCTCTATACACGATCGGGTTTACAGGGGAACCAGGTTCACCCATGTCTAGACGAGTAGCTGTTGCAATAGGTGTGTGGAAAACCTTTGAGGCTTCCATATCAAACCTTTTCAGTAGCTCCTTCATGTATTTTTGCTGACTTATCAATGTTCCCTTCATAGATTGCTTCACTTGAAGTCCTAGGAAGAAATTCAGTTCTCCCATCATACTCATCTCTAATTCACTCCCCATGAGTTTTGCAAATTCTTTGCAGATAGAGTCAGCTGTGGATCCAAAGATGATATCATCGACATACGCCAGAACAATGAGTAGGTTCCTGCCTCGTTTCTTTGGGAAAAGCGTGTTGTCAATCTTCCCTCTTGCAAAGCCATTTTCCAAAAGGAATTTTGATAATCTTTCATTCCAAGCTCTGGGAGCCAGTTTTAACCCGTACAATGCCTTATGTAGTTTAAACACATGATCAGGGTGTTCGTGTCACGACCCAAATCAGAGGGCCATGACGGGCACCCGATGCCTACTCAACCGAGCGCCACGTACCTTATCTTTTTTTTTTCTATAAGACTCGTCACAGGCCATGAAAGGCCACATCTATATAAATAATTAATAATATTAGAACTTAACTCACATATCTACTTCAAAAAGATTTATATAGATACATAGGGGTCGATAAGGCCGTTGACATGTCATACCTAAAGCTATAAATAGGACACTGTCTGCAAAACCTCTAATAAAACATGACCATAACATATAAGACGGGACAGGGTCCCCGACGTCCTCATAAAACAAGGTAACATATATAGAACGTGACTCAGCAATATTCCAGGAAGATGAGGAGCTCACCAACCAAAAGCTGATATCTGGAGGCAGCCTACAGTGGATGGTTCTCACCTCGCCTACCTACACCTGCGTGGCTTGAAAGACAACACCCCAGGAAAGGGACGTTAGTACAAAAAATGTACCCAGTATGTAAGGCAGCAATGAAATGTAATAATTATAATAAAATACTATCTCGGGAAGAGATAAGAGTCAACTTATAACTTCTGACTTGCCGCTGAGGGTCGAAACATATAGAATAAATCCCATCTCGTATATATAAATAAAACTACAATATAATAGTTCTAGTTACCTCATTTTCGTGATGTTAACAACCCAACTGATCAGTGGTAACTACCCGACCGGCCGTAGCTCGTTGGTAAATGCGTAACTGCCCTACCGGTGGTAAACAATAATACATAACTGCCCAATCGGTGGTAACTGTAATTGCCCGACCGACTGTAGCTCGATGGTAAATGCATAACTGCCCTACCGGTGGTAAATAATAATACATAACTGTCCAACCGGTGGTAACTGTAACTCTCGACCGGCCATAGCTCGGTGGTAAATGAAGATGCGTATATCACAATACTATTAATATTAACATTATTATCAAATACCTAAACAGGAAACTAGAAACATACTTCGACATGCTCTTTTGACTACTAATCAGCAAATTAGGCTACAACCTTTTGACGAACTTGCGAAGTTCTAGTATTTCTATCTATAAGTTGCAAATTGATCAACCATCAGCCACTATTAGTCAAGAACTACTACTACATTGCCTATTTTGAAAGAAGATAACTCATCTTATCATGCAAAACCAAAATACAGGAACACCTTACCGCCACTCCTCCAAGCAGCATTGAGCAACAGAACCTTGTTTTTTTCTTTAACATATAGATAACCAGAGTCGACCTTCATGCATAAGCACTAAAGAAAGTTTAGAGAAACAAGGACAAATTATAATCCATCTTAACCATTAGACTGCGAAATTCTTAAAATCCAAATTAAACTAAGTCCGGATAACTAAAGTAGAAAATCTAAGTTAAATCTAAAACCCTTCAATTATATGAAAGACTACGCTTGACGATTAGTACAAATTTCCAAGCTTATTGAACTGTATAGATCATGACAGTCTAGTGAATATACAACAAACATTCAAATGATTGACACCTTAAATGGAAGGATGTACTTCAATATGCATGTGACAAAATCTGAATGAAAACATGTGTCGCTTTTACAAGAATGAATAACGTAGACATCCTTAACTGCTAAGAGTAGAAACACTTATGAAATAGCATTATGTTTACGTATCGTTACTTGGATCATGCCAAAAGAAAGAAGGGATAGCCTTAACATACATTAGTCGATTTTTTTGACAATCCTCTAACACACGTTAATTGCGACAAAATACGGAACAAGTTATATGAAAAGCCTGAAGCAATGACGATGCTTATGCAAAGACCATTTTTGGCTGAACCTTTTCCTCAAGTGATTTATGAAATGAAAAGCTTGAATGAAGCTTTTTAGAACAAAACATTACTGATCTTAGGAAAGGTTTGTTGGAATGTTTTTCATAAAATATTATTGTGTTATCCTCATTCTTTTGGTGGCCTACATAACTAATGCTTGGTGTCACCTTTCTTTCAAAGTGTGACACCTTGCTTTTTTTATTAGTTAGTCATTACAAGGAAAGGGGTTGCTTGCCACGTTGAGGGGGGGGGGGAGGGGTTAAATCTTATCCCACTTTTTAATTAATTATCCAATAATTAATCAATCACCCACATAATTAAAAATTATCTCACTTACTTAAAATGCTACTTACTTTTAATACACTTTACGTATCCTACTATCGTGGTCGTGGGGTACCTTGTATGACATTAGTCCATAAATGTCGGGTATTGTAGCTCGGACCGTATGTTATCCCAAATCGACAACCTTCAACGAAACTCATTTCCTTTTATTTGCTTACCTTCTTTCCTTCACGAATTTACTCCCCACGTGTTTGAAATAGCCTAATGCTTATAATCTAAAGAAAATCTCAGCCCTGAGTCTACGTCGATTAACTGCAAACGAATTTTTAACGTATAAAAACGCGAGATGTAACATCCTTCCCCCCTTAGAAACATTCGTCCTCGAATGTTTAAACTTGCAAGATGTACATACATACCTATCAATTATAAATGTATATATCTTCCCGGGCTATACTCCAATGAAACAAATATCAGGCTCTCACGGGGTCAGGACGTTGTCCCTCCCTAAAACTACTTCCTAATCTATTCGTCACCTATGATTCTGTTAATCTATCTTCTAGGCGCTGGAACCTACTAGTTGTAATCTTAATAATCGGGTTCATGCTTTGCTTTCAAGCTAGCCTTGGTTTCCCTTAACCTTTCAGACGTAACGAAACTAAATCTTATATTAATCATAGTAACAGGACAATATGCGTTAATAAGATCGAACATTACCCATAGTAACAGTACCTGACACATCATCCGGTGTAGCCTCTGGGTCCTGATGACCTTCCAAAGCATATATGCGGTTCTGACTACCGCCGGAGCTAGATGCTCCACTCCTGCCTCTACCTCTACCAGGTGATGCCCGTGGGCCTCGCTCTTGAGGACGTACTGAAGAGGAGGAGACTGTTATAGATCTGGTGGGCTGAACCATCCCGCTTCTGTCATTTATAGGACAATCTCTCATGTAAGATTAAGATCTCCACATGTATAGCATGCATTAGATCCCTGACGACGTTCTCTAGAATGAGCTCTACCGCATTCACTCCACCGTGGAGGGGGCACCCTCATCTGCGCTGAATCCCTGCGACTCTGAAAACCCGAAATGCTCGAGCCCTAACCTGACTCAGAATAGACAGATCCATCATAATACGGCTTCTATAAATGTCGGACACTTTCAACAGGGTATGGTGACAGAGGATCGCCCGAAAAATCCTCAGGTCGCCTAGCAGACCTAGCCTTCTTACGTTGACCCTCATCACAATTCTCGTATTTCTGTCGTTTCCGATCCTCCAAATTCTGAGTATAAGCCTGGATGCGGGAAATATCCATACCATCGAGCAGAGCGGCCATAGAGCATTCATTAATCTGGTGTGACCCATGTCCTTCCACAAACCGCTGTACTCGGTCGCTCATTTCAGCTACAATCGAGGGGGCATAGCGCCAAGGAATCAAACTGGAGGCTATACTCCCGCACACTCATATCCCCTTGTTTAAGAGCCAAGAACCTGTCTACCCTTCCTTGACGAATCTCTGCCGGCATGTAATGATGCAAAAAAGCCCCTGAGAACTCTCCCCATACTGCTGGAGATGCATTTGTCCCTCTAGACAATTCCCAAGTTTCATACCACTAAAACGCAACATCCCACAATCGATAATAGGCTAACTCTACTGACTCAGTGTCTGATGCGTGCATCACCCTGAAAGTCCTCAGCATCCTATCAATAAAGTTTTGCATGTCCTCATCCTTTTTGGATCCGGTAAACACTGGAGGGCCCATGTTGATGAAGTCTTGAACTCTTGCGCAAATAACCGTGTTAACGTGACCAAGGCCTGTACCTACCTGGCGCTGAGCCTGAGCGGCTACCAATCTAGTCAACAACCATACTGCAGTCCGTACATCCATATCCTCATCTTGAACAATAGGTGGAGGTACTGGGTTCCTCCTCATCTCTTCGGGTGCTGGCGAAATCGGAGAACTATGTAAGGGTGTCGTATTTCCCCTCGGGGCCTCACTCTGGCCCTCACTAGACATTGGTGCTCTACCTATGCCCTCATCTACCACTACTTTACAATTCTGACTAGCCGTAGCTTTCCTGGTCATAAGCATTGTTGCATATATAAAACAAGTCAAAGGTCAAGGGCTTTATTCCCTATGACTCAGCTCTATTGCACGATCTAATATCAAGAGAATGGTAACCATTCCCTAAATGCCCTGTAATTTCTTCTTTATACAACGTGGTGCACAACACATTTATAAACAAGACTCAACTAGACACGGCTTGCAGACAACCCTAGGACAGAACTTCTCTGATACCACTTTGTCACGATCCAAATCAGAGGGCCACGACGGGCACCCGATGCCTACTCAACCAAGCGCCATGTACCTTATATTTTTTTTTCTGTAAGACTCGTCACGGGCCATGATAGGCCACATCTTTATATAAAATTAACAATATTAGAACTTAACTCACATATCTAGTTCAAAAAGATTTATATAGATACATAGGGGCCGACAAGGCCGTTGACATGTCATACCTAAAGCTATACACATGACACTATTTGCAAATCCTCCAAGAAAACATGACCATAACATATAAGACGGGATAGGGTCCCCGACGTCCTCATAAAACAAGGTAACATATATAAAACGTGACTCGACAATACTCCAGGATGATGTGGAGCTCCCCTACCAAAAGCTAATATCTGGAGGCAGGCTACAATGGATGATCCTCACCTCGCCTACCTACACCTGCGTGGCACGAAACACAACACCCCAGGAAAAGGGATGTCAATACAAAGAATGTACCAAGTATGTAAGGCAGCAATGAAATGTAATAATAATAAAATACTATCTCGGGAATAGATAAGAGTTAACTTATAAATTCTGACTTGCCGCTGAGAGCCGTAACATATAGAATAAATCCCATCTCATATATATAAATAAAACTACAATATAATAGTTCTAGTTACCTCATTTTCGTGAAGTTAACTGCCCAACTGATTAGTGGTAACTGCCCGACCGGCCATAGCTTGGTGGTAAATGCGTAACTGCCCTATCAGTGGTAAAGAATAATACATAGCTTGCCAACCGGTTGTAACTGTAACTGCCTGACCGGCCGTAGCTCGGTGGTTAATATGTAACTGCCCTACCAGTGGTAAATAATAATACATAATTGTCCAACCGATGGTAACTGTAACTGTCCGACCGGCCGTAGCTCGATGGTAAATGAAGATGCGTACATCACAATACTATTAATATTGACATCTTTATCAAATACCTTAACAGGGAACTAGAAACATACTTCAACATGCTTTTCTGACTACTAATCAGCAAATTAGGCTACAACCTTTTGACGAACTTGCAAAATTCTGTATTTCTATCTATCAGTTGCAAATTGATCAACCATCAACGACTATTAGTCAAGGACTACTGCTACATTGCCTAATTTGAAAGAAGATAACTCATCTTATCATGCAAAACCAAAATACAGGAATACCTTACTACCACTCCTCCAAGTAGCATTTAGCAATAGAAACTTTTTTTTTCTTTAACATATTGATCAACAGAATCGACCTTCATGCATAAGCACTAAAGAAATTTTAGCGAAACAAGGACAAATTATAATCCATCTTAACCATTAGACTACGAAATTTCTTAAAAGCCAAATTAAACTATGTCCGGATAACTAAAGTAGAAAATCTAAGTTAAATCTAAAACCCTTCAATTACATGAAAGTCTATGCTTGATGATTAGTACAAATTTCCAAGCTTATTTAACTGTATAGATCATCACAGTCTAGTGAATATACAACACACATTCAAATGATTGACACCTTAAATGGAAGGAAGTACTTCAATATTCATGTGATATAATCTGAATGAAAAACTTGTGTCGCTTCTACAAGAATGAATAACACAGACATCCTTAACTGATAAGAGTAGAAACAGTTATGAAATAGCATTGTGTTTACGTATCGTTACTTGGATCATGTCATAAGAAAGAAGGGATAGCCTTAACATACCTGAGTCGATTTTTTTGACAATCCTCTAACACACGTTAAATTCAACAAAGTACAGAACAAGTTATTTGAAAAGCCTGAACCAATGATGCTGCTTATGCAAAGACCATTTTTGGCTGAACCTTTTCCTTAAGTGACTTATGAAATGAAAAGCTTGAATGAAGCTTTCTAGAACAAAATGTTATTGAAGTTAGGAAAGGTTTTTTGGAATGTTTTTCATAAAATATTATAATGTTATACTCATTCTTTTGGTGGCCTACATAACTAATGCTTGGTGTCACCTTTCTTTCAAATGTGACACCTTGCTTTATTTATTAGTTAGTCATTCAACGAAACTTATTTCCTTTTATTTGCTTACCTTATTTCCTTCACAAATTTAATCCCCACGTGTTTGAAATAGCCTAATGATTATAATCTCAAGAAAATTTCATCCTCGAGTCTACGTCGATTATTTGAAGATGAAACTTTAACGTATAAAAACACGAGATTTAACTGTTCGTGACACTCAAAACCAAGAGGCTGCTCGACATAGACTTCTTCTTTTAGATAACCATTTAGAAATGCACTTTTTACATCCATTTGGAATAGAGTGAACTCCATATGAGATGCAAAGGCAATCAGAATTCTAATGGCTTCCGTTCGAGCTACAGGAGCGAATGTTTTGTCATAATCAATCCCTTCTTCCTGATTATAGCCTTGAACCAAAAGTCTTGCCTTGTTTCTTGTTGTATTTCCAAACTCATCCAGCTTGTTTCTAAATACCCACCTAGTTCCTATAATGGTTCGATCAACAGGCCGAGGAACCAGGTGCCATACCTTGTTCCTTTCAAATTGATGCAGCTCCTCTTGTATGGTTGTGATCCAATCTGCAACATTTAGCGTTTCCTTTATATTTTTGGGCTCTATTTGGGTTAGAACAGCTGAGAAGGCAAGTGAGTTCCTTGATTTTGATCTGGTTTTAACTCATGAGTCAAGATGAGTGATTATGTTGTCAAGAGGATGTGAACTTTTGAACCTCCAATTTGGTGCCTGAGTCTCATTGGTAGAGGAACCAGGCACATCTAACTGGGATTCTTGAGAGTTTCTTACTTCAGAGAGTGGGGTTCCTTGGACTGCATTAACAACGCTGTTTTCAGCTTCGCTTGTTGTAATTGGGGGACTAGGCTCCCCTGCAATTGATAGAGATGCATTTGCATCTTCTTCAGTGGATTCCTTGACATGGCTCATTATGTATACCTTTCCATTTTCTATGTCAATTACTTCACCTGGCACAGATAAGGGCTCTCCATCTTTATCAACATGTGTGTCCTTTTCACAGGAGAGGTAAGCTTCATCAAAGATCACATGAATGCTTTCTTCTACACATTGAGTCCTTTTGTTGTGGACCTTGTGTTTACCTTGAAAATGGTTATTAAAATTAAATTTGATTTTGCGGTTCTAAAAGTACGTGATCTATTTTTATGCTAGTTTTTAGGCATTGGATGATATGTAAAAGATTAGAAAGCAAGGTTATAACTTAGAGATGATATGATAACCGAATCAAACGGCTGGAGGTCGGGGCCTCGAGCTATTGTATATGAGGCATCGGGGTCGAGTTGGGAGACCGGCTTAGAGCAATCGGGGGAGGGCTAACATTATGAGAGCTACGGTGATGGCTCTTTATGATCAATGATAAGCAATAAACGAATAACAATAAATAGAACACAATGAATATAAGCAATAAATGGAAGTAATGAGATCAAGAGAATATGTTAGAGAGCAGAGAGAATGTTCTTGTGTATTTAGTATTGAGCATTAGGTGTCTGCAAAATGACAAGGATCCCCTTTATATATGAGGGGGAATCCCAACATAGTAAAAATGGGCTGGTACATCCTTTTAATGCCATGATACGGGTCAGAGCTAGCCTACTAGACTTTGTCAGCTCTAGTCATGCGCCTAGGGAACTTCCCACTTTTCTATCATAACTGTCGACTTGCACTGTCTCGAGGTCGGACATCGATGGCCCCTCCGGTGTAAATCTCGACCGTAGTCTCGAGCCTTTGGAAAACTTTCTTACGAAGCGTCGTAATGGCCGAAAACTGGACCCTCCGATTTTACCGCATACCGATAGTCCCCGCATTTCTTAGAGTGAAACAATAAGAAATGACTTTGGCATCCATCTTTTCGAACTCCCCACGATGATGTCATACTGATGATGTCATACTTATGACGTAGGCCTTTGTGATAACTGAGGCGTCCCGTCGGTCCATCTTTCCAGAATTATTCAATGCACTACCGACTCGTATTCTCCGAAGCGATAATATCTCCGCCGGTCCAATTCTAAAAAACGTATTGATTGCGCCTGCCGATACGTCTTTCAAAGGCATTGATGGAGCCGTCGGTCACACTGCCACCCTTTCTATAAATTGGAGCCTCATGTAACCGATTTTTCATTCAAGTATTCTCTAATAGCCTTTCACCCCTTTCTTCTCCTCATCCTCATCCCTTGTTATTACCTATGTTGGAGTCCCACGGACTTCAGGTTACATGGCAGCGTTCTCATCAGTCACGCCATGGCCTTTTTCTAGGGCTTTCCCTTACTGAGCGAGATTGCACTGGCTTGTCGTTTTTGTTATTGTTGTTGTTACTGCTGTCGTCGTTGGCTCGAGGCGATGAGATAGGGGGGCCGATTTCTTCCAACTTAGGAAGTTGTTTGGACTCTACACCGCTGCTCAGGAGGGTGTTCGTACTATACACCGCTGCTCACCTTCCTACTCCGGCCTGGTGCGACACTTCAACTCTTACGCTTTCACCGGGGTGAAGTGGCACTACCGGCCGCTATCTTGCACGGCCATTTCTCTCTCGCCGGAGTTTTTCTGCTTCATCCGCATCACTTTCCTTTTCTTCATCTTCTCCCTTGAAGATGCCGTTTTGGATGATCGAGACGAGGCCACCGAGGGGACGGTGCTCGAAGATACTGCCGCCGAGGATACACCCCCGAGAATAGATTAGACTCTTGGCTTCTATTGTATATACACTTTTTTGCTTCTTTGTTTCTGTGTAAGGACCCCTCATGGGCTTTTGTAATCGTCGTTTATTAATGAAAAAGGTGTTTCTTTGATATGCTTCTGATTTATGCTTTATTTTCCTTTATCTGCATTTGTGAAGAATCTGAGTGCATGACTTCACCAATTGGTGCAAATATCGAGCTCGGTTGCAAGTATTTCTTCTGGCTTTTGATTGATTAACACGATTCCCCGCAGAACCCTTTGCCGTTTCTTGGACCGAGCCTGGATTGGATTGATAAACTCGGGCCGTCGGTATCCCCGACTTCGAGTTGAATGAGAGTAGGGCTTCGAACTTTCAGTACGAGACTTAGCCCTTTAGACCCCGCGATAGTCCTCGACGGGGGGATTTGCTCGGAAGTCTGAGAACAAAGATAGCCTTTAGGCTTTCGGGAGCAGTCCCCGAGTGGGGGTTCGCTCAAGCTCGGGCTACCTAGAAGCTTGTTTTGAACTCAGTGTAGATAGACTTAAGGCATCGCAGATAGATCTCGGATGGGGGCCTACTCGGGTTTAGATAGTACCTCAAGGCCAAGCACATATGAGTAGGTTTTTAGAGCTTATCTTCTTTTGAGAGAGGTCCTCGAGATCGGGTACCATCTCGAGGCTTAAGATGATGTCAATGGATCCTTGGAGCATATCCTCTTCTTGGTGGAGGTCCTCGAGATCGGGTACCATCTCGGGACGTGTAGTAATGTCATTGGCTCCCTGGAGCCTGTCTTCTTCTTGGTGTAAGTCCTCGAGATCAGGTACCATTTCAGGACTTGTAGTGATGTCATTGGCTTCCGGGAGCCTGTCTTCTTCTTGGTGGAGGTCCTCGATATCGGGTACCATCTCGGGACTTGTAATGATATCGATGGCTCCTTAGAGCCTTTCTTCTTTTTGGCGGAGGCTCTCGAGAACGGGTACCATCTCGAGGCTTGGTTGATGAGGGGGCCTCTAACCCCAAAACATCGTATGGCGACGTCAAGTGAATGACATGGTAACGAAATGACCGAGGCGATCCTGCCGGCACGTCTTCTCAAAGTGATAAAAGCATTAGCCAGTATTTTTAATCGGCCTTTGAGGCAGGCGGATAGTCACCGCTTTTTCCATATATAGGGTTATCTTCGCCCTTTTGAAGATTCTGCTATTCTGAGTGGTTATCCTCTTTTGTAGAGTTCTTCTTTCCTGCGTTAGGTCCTCCATCATTTCAGTTTTGACGATCTTGCTCAAATTCTTGCTCTAATTCTCCAGTTTTACCACAGTCATGACTTCTACATCAAGGTCCGCTCGGCAATGAGAAAGGAGTTCCGCCTCTGGTTCTCGCCTAGTTGGCAGTACGCCGTCAGTGCTAGGCAAATCATCCTCTGGGCATTTTGTTCCGGGGGGGAATCTCCCGTCAGAAAAGTCTCCCAACGTTCGAGGTCATTGGGAGTACGCATCGAAGTTTACTTCTTTAATAAGAAAGGAGTACATTGAGTCGGCGAGGAAGGATTGTGGATGGGGAGAAAAGGTAGTATTGCAGGTACCTTCCCCGGGAGAGAGCATTATGACCCATGTCGAGGGGTTTTTGAACGTGTATACATATCCTTTTACGTTGGGCCCCCTCGATAAGGTTGTGCTTGTCTTCTGTCGAAAGTACCAGGTTACCTTGGCGCAGATTCATCCGTCATATTGGCGGATAGTACTGATGATAAGGTTCTTTGTGGATAAGGCTGGGCTCGAATTCACCCTTAGCCATCTCGTTAGATTATATCGGCCTCTGCATTACCGAGGCTTGATTACTCTGCGATGTCGATCCACCCGGCCCCCTACCGTTAATGACAAAGAGGACGAGGACGAGGGTGCATGAGCCGGTTTGTTCTAGCACGGACAGTCGATATTATCCCTGGAGAGTTTTTGCCATTTCTTGAGAACTCGAATTTCACATATAAGTGGTATACTTGTATTTTTATCGCTTTGATCCATAGTGGAGGCGGGCTCCGTAAAGATATATATTTTTTTTGTTATTTCATTCTCTTTAGCGATTCCTTGGCTGCCGAACAAGGTTCCTGACCTGGCTGAACGGTCTCGTAAGCTGGCAGCTTGCTCGACCTATGATAAGCGTAAATGGCGAGACCTGTCCAAGGGGAGATGGGAGGCAAAGCATCATGGTAGGTGCTTAGTGGCTTGTTTCCTCAGAAAGGTAGTTTCTTTTTAGCGCACTAACTCTGCCGCCGCAGATGTTGGAGGTTTTTCCGAGATGAGGCCGTGTCCCCTAGGGGAGGAGGAGAGATTGTCGACCTCGGGTCGAGGATTGATAATAAACGAAAAGAGTCTTCAAGGTGTGAGGATTCTCATGGTGGGGCGAGTCCTTCTCTGAGGTTCAAAAGAGACGAGTCGGCCGATCTTCCGGCTTCGGAGGTCTCTGTTTTCGAAAAGACATTTCCCGTTCCCGTCGAAGTTACTTCGATAGACAAAGGTCATCCGGCGCCTCCCTCTTCTCCTGCCGAAGGCTCTTCGGGGGAAACTAAGCCATCGGTTGTATGCTCGACCTTTGGTGAGGCTCAGCGGCTTAGCTCCAAGGTAAGTTTCGGTAGCTGGTATACGCTTCTTTCAGTTTCGCGTCTTTCTTATTGAGCTTTCTTTTGTAGGCCTTTAACAAGCTTAATTCCGAGCAGCTTCGCAGTGAGTCCAGGCTGCAGAAAGCTTTGGATGGGGAGAAGTCCCTAAGGCTTCATTGCACAAAAAAGGAAGATGAGCTGGCATACCTGCGGTATAAGGCGGATCGAAGTCGGAACTACAAAAGCCATCTCGAAAGACAGGTAACCTACACTTCGTGTCGATGTATGCTCCCCCTTCCGCATTCGGAGGCTAATGTTCCGATATCTCAGTTGAAGAATAAAATGGAGGAGCTGGAACGAATTTGGGGCGAAGTTGGCCGAGCCAAGCGCGAGTATAATGAGTTGAAGGCTCGAGCTGACGTTCAGGCTTCAGCGGAGAAAGGTGCTCTAGCTAAAGCTTCCGCCTTTGAGGTTCAACTTCGCTTAGCTCGTGATAATAGCTTGGTTCAAACATATATGATTACAAAGCTCGAGTCTGAGCTTTTGAATATAAAGGCCGAGGTTGTGGACGCCCGGGCTGAAGCCGTAATGAGCCGAACCAAGGCTGACAATAAAGTGGCGGTCTATTTGAAGGACGCTGCCGATGCTCGAGCTAAGCTGAGAAGGGCTCTTGATCGTGAGAGCAGGAGCAAGGAATATGCTCGATGTAAATCTCGAAGGGAAACCCTCGAGGAGATCCATGCTAGGGGTTTTGACCTCTCAGAAGAGGTGAAGCGGGCGAAGGCGGACGAACATGGCGCTATGTCACTTCTGTCCGATGCCGAGGATAGCGAGGATGGGGCCGACGGGCCATAGTCCCCAAGGGGTACATAGATTTCCTTTTATGATTTTGTATATAGTACTTTCAAAGTACGTTGTAAATGGAGCTTGTACTCTTTTCCATATGTGTACAAAAAGAAATCTTGCGACTTCATTTTTTGTGTACTTCCTTTCACCTTGATATTTGTTAGTTAGTAGACAGATGAATTGGTCTTCGAGTTAAAAAGAAATCCTTAGATTCATAGTTTGGCCCTAGGGGTAGGCTCTTACGCGCTTTAGTCGGTACGACCTTTTAGTATAAGCCGGCATTTGAGCTCTTACGCTTTTGCTCTTAGGCATATTTAGTTACCTGTTTCGGGTTCAGTCTCCGAGTCGGGTTTCGACTCGAGCTCATTTGACCCACAAGTCTTTGAATTTAAAGCGGCCCTTAGGCTCTTACGCGTTGGGTCGATATGACCTCTAGTATGGGCTGGCGACAGTGGCTCTTACGCTTTAGTTCAGTACGACCTTTTATATGAGTTGGCGTCAGTGGCTCTTACGCTTTCGGTCGATATGACCTTTTATATGAGCTGGCGTCAGTGGCTCTTACGCTTTGGGTCGATGCGACCTTTTATATGAGCTGGCATTAGTGTCTCTAACGCTTTGGGTCGATACGACCTATAATATAGGCTTTATTTTTCCCTCGTTAAGGATTTTTTGGAATTGTGTTTGCCTGACTCTTCTACGGTTTGATAAAAACCTCGATTGTGAGTCGTATATATGGTGATGATCGAGCACCTCGGGAGGTTTGTCTTGGTGGATGAGTATCTCAAAGCCTGTAATTAGGAGCTGACGTGGTCGAAACTCTTTTGCCTATGTCGAGGGTAGCCTGTTTAACCGGTACTTTTCGAAGTATATTCCAAGTAATTGAAGGCCTGTGATTTTATAGTGACGGTCAGGCGTCCCCGAGTCGCGTTAGTTTGGCTGGTACAGCCTTGTGACCGTAGTCATTGTGTTTGGCCGGAGCCTTTCAATTCCCGCATGAAATAGTTTCGGCGTCTATATCTAGGGTATGCCTTTTTAGGGGTCTTACAAGTTCGATATATAGCTTTAACTTTATGATCGGGATTATTCCTTTTGTAAGGGCTTACAAATTTTTGCATGCCTTTGAGGTCTTACAGTTTTGATCACTTGGTACAAGTGTGGTTCATGCCTTGCTTGAGGTCTTACAGATATTGTTATTGCCTTATATAGGTCTTACAAGACCGAGGTTGCCCGCGTGTGGTCTTATGGCCTCAGGCTTTGATAAGCCGATGGGGGTGGCGATTGGCAACAGTCCCCGAGTCAGCGACAGTTTCTCGGCTCGGGAGCCATTACTTGTAAAATCGATATTGCCTCATCGAGGGCTTACGATTTCAGAGTTTTTGACTCGGAGGTCATGCGGCTTCGAGTTTTGATAAGCCGATGGGGGTAGCTATTGGCGGCAGTCCCCGAGTCATCGAAGATTCCTTGGCTCGGAAGCCATTTCTTGTAAACTTGGAGTTGCCTCACCGAGGGCTTATCAGTTTGGAATTTCCGACCCGGAGGTCATGTGGCTTTGAATTGTTGACACCAGTCTCTGAGTGTTCAGGACGTCATGTGGCTTTCAATTGTTGACGCCAGTCCCCGAGTGTTCGGGACGTGATGCGGCTTTGATTTTTTGACGCCAGTCCCCGAGTGTTCGGGACGTTTTTTGGCTTTGGGGCCATTTTTTGCAAAAAATTCCGAGCTTCCTTGAAACGCGAAATGCTTTGATGAAGGAAAGTGTTCTTTGATTGCTTGGTACAAGTATATACGTTTTGATGTTACAGGCTTGGTTGTTCTATGCGGACACGGTTCATTCAACCGTTTGGCCTGGTACATTATTTTCCTATCAAGACCCCACTTATTGCCTCTTGGCTTCTCCGAGTAGGTGACTTTCCGGAGGGATGCCCCCCCAGTATTTGAGGTTGATTGCAAAAGAAGCCTTGAATACTTGTTGGGTTTTCCTTAGGTAGCATATAGATGTTGCCTCGTTACAAACCTTGTCGGTAAAACCCTTCTTGGGATAAAACCCGGTCGAAGGAAAAGAGTGCAACACATGCTTTTGAAACCTAAGGCCTTCGAGTTGGGAAGCGCTTCAGCCGTTTCGATCGGATACCTGCATTCAGGTTAGTATAAAATGTAACTGAAAAAGGGAGATGGTCATACCTTAGTGCTGACGGCGGTTCGGATCTCAATGTGATTCAATTGTTTGTTATGGTACGGTCCTTCGTTTTATTTAGTCGGGCGTAGCCGAGAGTGTAGCTTGTTATCGCTATTTTACTGTTTGCTTATCCTTTGGCTCTTTCGAAGGTGGAGGCACCGGTGTCGGTGCTACATCGTGTACTGTAAACATTTCTCTTGCCGCATCCTGTTCCCCGTAGATGGTTTTTATCCCATCCTTTGTCGGGAACTTCATCATTTGATGAAGGGTTGATGGTACTGCTCTCAAGCGGTGTATCCATGGCCTTCCGAGCAAGACATTGTATCTCATGTCTCCTTCGATGACATGGAATTTGGCATTTTGGGTTGTGCCGGCCACGTTGACTTGGAGGGTGATTTTCCCTTTTGTTGTTTCGCTCACCATGTTGAATCCGTTGAGGACTCGAGAGGCGGGCACGATTTGGTCAAGTAATCTGAGCTGCTCTACCACCCTCGACCTGATAATGTTGGCCGAGCTACCTGGATCTACAAGTACACGTCTAATTTGAAAGGTATTTAAAGGGAAAGAGATTACTAGTGCGTCGTTGTGAGGTGGAGACAAGGTCTCGATGTCCTCGTCGCTGAATGTGAGAGCATCCTTGGGTATGTAACCCTGAGTTCGCTTTTCTCTGGTGATGGATGTTTTTGTTCATCTGATCATGGGTTATTGTGGGGCATCGATGCCTCCCAAGATCATGTGGACAACATGTTGTGGCTCATTTCTGAAAAAATTAATAATAGTTGAAAAAAAAGGTAGTAAAACCATTACAGAATACAGCCAAAAATCCAGGCCCCTGAATAAAAAATTTGAAGGAATAAAAAAATGATCAGTTTCAGTGCCTAATCTAGAAGATGAAACCACTATCATAGAACAACAGTATAGCATGATGAGCCCAAGTTACGACAGCTCCGGATGAAAGGGGAATAAGGGTGGGATAGCGCCCGATTGATTGAGCGTCTTACAGCCCGTCATGCAAGCTAGCAAAGCCAGCGCAGAAGCAGCCCCCGGATCCACACAGGGTACTTCAAAGGAGGTTATCTTTAACCTACTGCTCAACAATTCCAAATCGAAATTGGAAATCTTTATTTTCGTTCTTCTTGGTCGCCTCTCTTTCTCGGAACTGGTTTTTGACCCGGTCACTGAGGAATTATCGGAGGTGACCTTTGCTTAGTAGTCGGGCTACTTCTTCCCGTTGCTGATGGCAATCTTCGGTTCTGTGGCCGTGCGTGTTGTGGAATTCACACACCAAGTTATGATTTCTTTGCGAAGGATCTGATTGTACAAGCCTTGGCCACCTGGTGTCTCTAATTTTATTGATGGCGAATACGATGTCCGAAACATCGACATTGAAGTTGTATTCCGACAAGGGGGGTGTCTCTGCCGGCCCTGCGCGCCTATCGAACTCGGCTTTGCTGACGAATCCCCAAGGGTTCTGCCCTCGGCCTGTTCTTTGATCATTCCGGGGTATGTTATTCCTCAGGGCGTTTCTCCCGTCTTTGATGTATGGCTGGTACCTTTCTTTGTTTGGCTTTGGCTCCTTCACCAGAAGCCTGCTAGGACATACCGAGCCCGAGGGGGCTCCTAGTTGGTCGTCCTCGATCCTGATTTTCGATTGATATTGATTGTGAACGTCCGACCAGGTCACGGCGGGGTATTCAACTAGATTCTATTTCAGCTGTTTCGAAGCCACCGAGCTTCGTTCATTGTAACCTTGAGTAAAGGCCTGCACTGCCCAGTCGTTGGAGACCGATGGTAGTTCCATTCTTTCCATTTGAAAGCGAGATACGAACTCTCGCAGCATCTCATTCTCCCTCTGCTTAATCTTGAAGACGTCGGATTTCCTTGTTCCTACTTTGATGGCACCAACATGTGCCTTTATGAAAGAATCTGCCAGCATGGCAAATGAATCTATCGAGTTTGGGGCCGGGTTGTGATACCACATCATTGCCCCTTTAGAAAGCGTTTCTCTGTATTTCTTCAGTAGGACGGACTCGATCTCATCATCCTTTAGGTCGTTGCCCTTCACTGCACAAGTGTAAGCAGTAACGTGCTCATTGGGGTCTGAGGTTCCGTTGTACTTCGGAAGGTCTGGCATTCTAAACTTCTTCGGAATGGGTTCTGGAGCCTGTGGGAACGGCTTCTATACGAACTTCTTTGAATCCACACCTTTCAGGATCGGGGGTGCGCCAGGAATTTGGTCGACCCTGGAATTGTAGGTCTCGACCTTTTTATCGTTGGCTTCCATCTTCTTCTTTCCCGAGTCGATCCTCTTTGTGAGGTCCTCGAGCATCTTTACGATGGCGGGGTCGGCTGCCGACCCGTTGTTGCTTGATCTATCTGGTACCTGCTTGGGTGGGGGAGCCGTCCCCGGTGCTACCGTTCTGGGAGTTTTCTGGTGACTTTGTAGCTGAGTGATCGCCAGCTGTTGTGCCTGTAATATTTCAAAAATAACGTATAGGCTAACCTCCCGTTCTTCCCTAGTTGGGGTTTCCTGAGCTTCTTGTTGGTCTCCTTGGCGCACGCTCCTGTTAGTGTGGGAGCTTACATCGATGTGTTGGGCATCGCGTGAGACCGCGTCCACGAGAATTGGTTGTGGTGCATTCTCAGGGTTTTGGTGGTACACCAACACCTGGAACATCCACACCATTCTTTCCATGGTCCTCAAGATTGTTGTTTACCGAGTTAGACATTTTTACCTGAAATCAAAGATCTTGGACAAGAAAAAGTGTGAAAGGTAACCTGCGTTACGTAGTTAAACCAGCAAGAAAATAATCACTATTATTTTTAGCCCCACGGTGGGCGCCAAACTGTTTACCTTAAAAATAGTAATTGAAATTAAATTTGATTTAGTGGTTCTAAAAATACGTGATCTATTTTTATGCTAGTTGTTAGGCAATGGACGCTAAGTATAAGATTAGAAAGCAAGGTTATAGCTTAGAGACGATATGATAACCGAATCAAACGGCTGGAGTTCGGGGCCTCGAGCTATCATATATGAGGCCTCGGGGTCGAGTTGGGAGACCAGCTTAGAGCGATCGAGGGAGGGCTAATAGTTATGAGAGCTACGGTGATGGCTCTTTATGATCAATGATAAGCAATAAACGAAGAATAATAAATAGAGCACAATGAATATAAGCAAAAAATAGAAGTAATGAGATCAAGAGAATATGTTAGAGAGCAGAGAGAATGTTCTTGTGTATTTAGTATTGAGCATCACGTGTCTACAAAATTACAAGGATCCCCTTTATATATGAGGGGGAATCCCAACATAGTACAAATGCATTAATTACCAAGATATGGGGCTGGTACAACCTTTTAATGCCATGATATGGGTCAGAGCTAGCCTACTAGACTTTGTCAGCTCTAGTCGTGTGCCTAGGGAACTTCCCACTTTTCTATCATAACTGTCAACTTGCACTGTCTCGAGGTCGGACATCGATAGCCCCTCGGGTTTAAATCTAGACTGTAGTCTCGAGGCTTTGGAAAACTTGCTTACGAAGCGTCGTAATGGCCAAAAATTGGACCCTCCGATTTTACCGCATACACCTTGTAAACTTTGCTTTGAGATGAGTATCCCAGGAAGATTCGTTCATCACTTTTGGCATAGAACATCCCAAGAGCTTCCTTTCCATTGTTATGAACAAAATATTTACACCCAAAAGTTCTTAGATGTGTCAGCTTAGGCTTATTTCCTCCCATTACACAGTTCATATGGGTCTTGTTCAGAAGGGACCAGATCATGCACCTCTTTTCCCAAGTAGCACGCAGTATTGACAGCTTCTGCCAAAAAATATTTTGCGATCTCACTGCAATTAGCATTGTTCTTGCCATGTCTTCAAGAGGTCTATTCTTCCTCTCCACAACACCATTTTGTTGAGGTTTACTTGGAGCAGAAAAATTGTGAGTGATGCCATTTTCCGTGTAGAATTCATCAAACTTGGCATTGTCAAACTCCGTCCCATGATCAGACCTAATGCAGGCTACTTTGTTACCCGTCTTCACTTGGATCTTTTTGACAAAGGCAACAAACACTTCAAAGGTTTCATCCTTGGTCCTGAGGAACAGGGTCCAGGTGAATCTGGAATAGTCATCGACTATTACAAAGATGTACTTCTTTCCTCCTCTATTTGGCACTCTCGTAGGTCCACATAGATCAATGTGAAGGAGATCGAGTGGCCTTGTGGTGCTGACTTCCTTTTCTGTCTTGAACGAAGATCTGACTTGCTTCCCTTTTACACATGCATCACACACTTTGTGATCCTTGAAGCTTGATTTGGGTAGATTACGAACCAGGTCCTTCCTTACTAATTTGTTCAACAGGGTGAAGCTTGCATGACCTAGCCTCCTGTGCCATATCTCAGTATCATCATCAACAGTGCTAAGGCAACTTAAATCGTCATTCTTCAGCGACTCAAAGTTAGCTTCATAGATATTCTTGTATCTTTTTGCCACTAGCACCACCTTAACCGTAACCAGGTTCGTCACTGTGCAGATGTTTGACACAAACTCGACCTTGTTTCCCTTGTGACAGATTTTGGAAACGCTTAGTAAGTGGTACCTCAAGCCGTTCACATAGTACACATTTTCGATTGAGTGAGAGAGATACTTTCCAATACTTCCAACTCCCAAAATGTATCCCTTCTTGCCATTCCCAAAGGATACACTCCTTCCTTGCAGGGCCTTTAGTGAAAGGAAATCATTTGTACTTCAAGTCATATGCTTTTTGCATCCACTATCCATGTACTAATTTAGGCAGTTTCCTTTCATTGTTCCTTGCACAAGAAGATTGGGAGTTAGCTATAGGAACCCAAGCCAATTTGGGTCCCTTGTAATGAGGAAAGGGGTGAATAAAGGATCTTTTGGTCCATGCAGGCATTATGCATTTTTTAAATGAGGGACCAGGTTCTCGACTAGTAGTTACTTTTTCTTTAAGGAGCCCATTGTTACCGTAGTGGGTGCAAAGCCAATTGTCAGGTACAATAACGTAGTTGCTTTGAGGGTTGTAAGGGATCTTTCCCTTTGAAACCCAATCCCCTGCCTGTTTCCCCCATTGTTGGAGTACATGGCAGTGATAGCATCAGAGGACCAGGTCCACTTGAGTGATTTTGCAAGATCACTCTTCACTCTACCTAGGTCTTCCTGAAGTTGTTTGTTTTTCTCAAGCTCAACACACAGAGTATACTACACTGTTTTTAGCTCATTTTCAAGCTTAATGTATGCCTCGCTTGCAACTTCTTTTCCTTTTTGATAATTCTCATCCCTACTTTCCATTGTAGGTTTCCCAATGGTTTCCTTCAAGTCCATTACTACCACTACGAGGTCATCTCTTTCTTGTTCTACATGTTCAATCCTTTACTTTAAGACATTTCTTTCCTTCTTCGAGTTTTAAATTGACTCTCTTAGATCAGCTGCAACTATTACTAGGTCATCTCTAGACTGTTCTGCTTCTCCTAGTTTAACTGTTAAGACATCAGTAATTTACAACACTATGATAAGTGTCGATTAGCACATTTGCCAAAGACATGAGTTTCTTAGGAGAATAAGATTTCAGATTTCTTTGAACATCTAGAAAATTTACCTCATCATTATCGTCAGACTGGGCCATCAAAGCAAAAAGTGAATCATACTCGGTTGATTCACCTTCTACTACCATCATAGAGCTGTTACTTGGTTCATCATCTTCTCCAAATTTGCTTGATGAATCTCCCCATGCAGCAAGAGCTTGTCTCATAACATTGTCAGCGGCATTTTTTTTATTGAAGCGTCTGTCAGCAACCAGGTTCCTTTTGGCTGCTTTGTTAGAGTTGTTCTTGTACTGATCCTACTTTAGGAGAGAGCTACCCTTGATGAAATGTCTTGGTTTGCCACATTTATGACAGAGATCATAATTCTTTGGCTTGCTAGAACTTCCCCTTTTTGGAATGCCTCCATTCCTGCGAACCATCTTCTGGAATCTTCTTGTTTGGTATGCCATATCACCATCTTCACCACTTGACTCGTTGTTTTCTGTTTTGAGGACCATGTTCTTCTACTTCTTGGGCTCTCTTCTTTCACTGTCTTTCTTCTTTTTCATCTCGTATGTTTTTAGATTGCCAACAAGTTCATCAATAGTTAGCTCTTGCAAGTCCTTTGCCTCTGTAATGGCATTCACTTTGCTTTCCCAAGAACTGGGTAGCACGCTTAGGATCTTTCTAACCAGCTTGTTTCTTGGAATAGTTTCACCAAGAGAGTGAAGCTCATTAATGATGGAGTTTAATCGGTTATGCATTTGTTGGACATATTCATTGTCTTGCATCCGGAAGAGCTCGTATTCAGTTGTGAGCATGTCGATTTTGGATTGCTTGACTTGTGTTGTTCCTTCATGAACTGTCTGCAGGGATTCCCAGATTTCTTTGGCAGACTGACATACAAATATCCTGTTACATTCATCCGATCCAACACCACATACCAGAATTTTCTTAGCACGAAAGTTCTTCTATATGGCCTTACTATCTGCATCGTTGAATTCTTTACTTGTCTTGGGAATGGCTACTGGTGGGTCGCCAAGGTTTTTGGTAGGAACAAATGGTCCATCAGATATGACATCCCATAGCTCAGAATCTTCAGCCATGATGAAGTCATGCATTCTAGTTTTCCACCATCCATAATACTGTCCATTGAACCTAGGTGGTCTGTAAGTAGACTGGCCTTCTTCGATGCTTGGAGGAGCAGCCATGAGGATCCTTTCTAGGTGTTAACCTGAAAGAAAGAACCTGCTCTTATAACAATTGATAAAACATAAGGGTCCACCAAACTCTATAGAGAACCAGGTTGTCTATCAGGTTCAACAGTACACACACACACAACAGTGATTAAATGGCAAGAGGAATTTTACGTGGAAAATCAGCTCAACAGGATTAAAAACCACGACCTACCCGTGAGGATTTCAACTTCACTACTGAGCAACTTTTATATTACAACCTATGAAACCTAGGAATTAACCTCTTAATCCCTCACTAACTCGCAATACTCTATTACAATCCACTTTGTAATGACTCTATTACAAAGACTTTTCAACATGACTAACTCTAGCCAAGACTCAAACACCTTGGTTTAAGATGGGTTCCTATAGAATGCTTCTAAACAAGCTAGATAGGGATTACAATTAAAGAACTATTACAAAGTTACAACTTAACTAAGGACATACAATAACTCTATGTCGGAACTGGTCCGTAGTTGTTTTGTTCTTTGTTCTTGAAGCACTTGAAACTTGCTTACTGGATAGTCACGTTGAATGAGCTTGTCAAATGTTCAAGTAATTTGTTTTACCTCCCTTGTATGCATATATACATGTGTGACATCACTTACAGTGATGCAAGCAAGGTAGGTGAAAAGTATTCCTTGGAAGGTTGACTGCAACACTGTTCTGCACAGTAGCGTGTGCAAGTAGCAACTTTCCAACTGGAAAGTTGACTTCGTGCAGTCTCCACGGGAATTGGTAAGGACCTGGTCCCTCAGCCGTTCCTTCAACTTCTTAAGAGTTGAATCATGTTCCCGGCTGAACCCATCCCGGGATCTTGTGATCTTGGTGTGCAACAGGTTCCTTATCTGGTTCTGGATGGTAAGTTTGTTAGATCATCAAAACAAAAAGTAAACTACTTGT
Source organism: Nicotiana attenuata (assembly GCF_001879085.1). Classification (NCBI taxonomy): domain Eukaryota; kingdom Viridiplantae; phylum Streptophyta; class Magnoliopsida; order Solanales; family Solanaceae; genus Nicotiana; species Nicotiana attenuata. Next base: position 330,676 of record NW_017671074.1, on the reverse strand, counting down.
AACCTATCATAGCTACATCAAAAGTTGCACAAAATGTGCAAAAGTGTAGTATCAATATGCAACCTCTGTCCTCAGTAATTATAAAGTCTAGCCTCGAAGAAGTAGTAATGAGAGATCGACACTGATCGTTTCTAACAGTTGAATACACAAGTGAAAGTTTTAATAGAGAAAAATATAAGGCGTGATATCATCAAATAGGTACAAAGTAAAGGCACAGTAAAAACAAGAATTTAGGCATGCTTTTTTAAGCAAAAAGAGATAAAGCAAAGTGTCAAATACCTCAATTCTTCTCATAATTAATCATGATATGAATAAAACCACATTTATACAAAAGCAAATATATCAGTCTTGAATGCGAATGCTTGCTCATGATCCACTCTCAATACCTCATAGAACCAAATCCATATGCCTGACACTGGCCAAGCGTTCAAGCTAAGCACCAATCCAGGCGCATGCACTCACAGGGCCCAAAGTAACATGTGTAATCACCTGACTCCAGAGGGACAAGCCATATCCATGTTCTGTTGTAGCGTGTAACCCATTTCAATTATAATACCATCAATAATCAATAATTTATATTTCCTGAGAGGGTCTACCAGAAACAGCCTCTTTGCCTTTTTATAGGTAGGGGTAAGGTCTGTGTACACACTACACTCACCACTTGTGGGATTACATTGGGTTTGTTATTGTAATATCCGTAATTCCAAATCCTCAATTTTCATTAATATTCAAACTGCGTCACTTGGAAAGCGGATGGAGAGGATGGCGTAGCTTTCAAACATAGCCTAGCCGTCAACTCATGCACATGCATATATGATTACCTGATAAGGACACACTGACATAATAATAAAATACTGATGAATATTTACATGAATAAGAGATGGTTATGGCTAATTATGTAACTCAACTTTTCATAGCTGTTCAATATGTTTATTTCATATACTTCAACCCGATCATGATATCAAACATGAGTAAAAATTAACCAAAAACCACTAAATTCTAAATCATGTAAGGCTAGAATGTGAATATGGTCAAATTAGAAATCCATAACCCTAAGCATGGTTTCTAATTATAGATAAAATTTATCACGTAGTCATAAAATCAATGAAATATGGATACACATTTCATAGAGTCCAAATAAGGCATCTTACAAGCCTGACTCTATCCAGTTATTGTCATAACTAGCTATGCATATACACTCGTCACCTCGCATTCACATAGCACCAAAATCAAGCAACAAGTAGCAAATGAATCATCTATGGGGAGAATTTTCTCTTGCAATTATAGACAAGAGACTTACCTCCAGTGGGAGAACCTTCATTCTTCAAAAACTGCCTTTCCTTTTAATCCCACCTCCAAACGACTCGAATCTAGTCAAATATTACTATTAAAGTCAAATAATACTATCGAAATCAAATCAAATGATAAATCTCCAAATTTTAATCAAATTTAAAAAAAAATCAACAAAAGCCGACCCGAGTAACTGGTCAAAATTAGATATAGGGGTAGATCCCGTTAACCCATAACTCCACGAGTCCAAATATTTGATTAGATTCCAAATCGGAGTCCAAATTGACCTTCAAATTCCACAAATACACTCTCTTTAGTTGTAGAAAAAACCCCCAAATTTCTCTTTAAAATTCCATGTTTAGGTTTAGAGAACCATGAGGAATCAAGATATATAATGAAATCCAAGTAGAAATTTACTTACAAAGTTCTAGTGAAAATCTTCCCACAAATCGCCTCTTCCCGAGCTCCAAATCTCAAAAATGGTGAAACATTACCTACACTCAGTTTAATATAATCAGCCAAGCATTTTCACATCTGCGGTCACTTAGCTGCGGATGCGACATTGCATTTGCACCCAAAAAGCTCACTTATGCGAGTAATCTAGCTCCAAAACAAAACCTCCGCTTCTATGAGTCATAATCTGCATGTACGATAACACAAGTGCGATAAGCATCCACTTTTACGATCTCGCTGATCCTCCATACTTGAAACCTTCTAGTTCCAGGCCCTCCTTCGCAAATGCAACAAAAATAACACAGATGCGACCTTGCACCTGCGCACCATACATCACATGTGTGATGTACCAAGCACTCGCACTCAAACAACTCCAAAATGGTCCAAAAGACACCCGAGCCCTCATCCAATCATATCAACAAGTTCATATACATAATTAAAACTTATCCAAAGATTCGAAATACCATAAATAACATCTAACCAAGAATCGAAGATCAAAACCCATTTCTTAACTTTCAAACTTCCTAATTCCACCAAATGCGTCAGAATCGTACTTAAACATTCTGGATCACAACCAAACTTTGCACACAATTTAATATCAGCCATTAAATCCAGGGTCTCCAAATCACCATCAGAGTCTTATAAAAACAAAGTCAACTCCGGTCAAATCTATGAATTTTTTAAATTGCCAACTTTCAGTAAATAGAGTTAAAATCTTCTAGGAACGTCCAAAACCAAATTCGAACATACGCCCAACTCCAAAATCACCGTATGAACCTATTGGAACCATCAAAACACCAATCTGAGGCCGCTACTCAAAATTAAAACTTTGCCAACTCTTACAACTTATGCTTCCAAAAATAAAACTAAGTATTCTAGTTCACTCCCAAACCTCCCCAGAACCAAACCAACCATTTCTGCAAGTAAAAAACATCAAAAGAAACTACAGGAAGCATTAAATAGTCGAACATGTTTCTAATACTCAAAATTACTAACCAGGTCGTTATATTCTCCTCTTCTTAAACAAATGTTCGTCCTCGAACGAGTTAGGAATCATATTTGAAATGACAAAAAAGATAAGGATATATGCTCTGCGTGTCATGCTCGATCTCTTAAGTTGCTTCCTCTATTGGTTGACCTCTCCACTGGACCTTCGCCGTTGAAATCTCCTTCGACCTCAGCAATACCTTCTCACCCTCCATGAATGCCAAATCATGAACCTTCCTATCCGGATAATTCTTCTGTCTGGACTGAGCTGTGTGAAGACACTCTTTTATCAGCTTCATCTTATCCAGAGCATCACAAAACCAGATCTATACTAAAAAACCTAGCCTTACCAAGCTCAAACCAACTGATTGGAAAACGATGTCGTCTACCATATAAAGCTTCATACGGAGCCATTTCAGTACTACACTGGTGGTTGTTATTGTTAGAAAACTCCCCCAAAGATAGGAACTAATCTGAATGACCTCTAACATCAATAACACATGCTCTCAATATATCCTCAAGGATCTGAATAGTCCCCTCAGACTGTCCATCCGTCTGTGAATTGAATGCAATGCTAAGCTCCACTTGCGTACCCAACTCTTGATGAACAGCTCCCCAAAAGTGCGATGTGAACTGATTACCACGGTATAAAATGATAGAAATGGGCATGCCATGCAAACAAACAATATTTCTAATGTATATGTAAGCCAACTTCTCTGAAGTGTAAGGAGTCATAGTCGGTATAAAATGTGCAGACTTAGTCAATCTATCCATCATGATCCAAATAGTATCAAACATCCTCAAAGTCCGTGGCTACCCTACCACAAAGTCCATAGTGATACGCTCCCATTTCTACTGGTGTATATCTATCTTCTAAAACAAACCACATGGTCTCTGATACTCATACTTGACTTGCTGTTAATTCACACACTGCAAAACATGTCCAAACATGTCTTATTCATCCTCCACTACCAATAATGCTGCTTCAAATCATGATAAATCTTCGTAGCACCCGGATGAATAGACTACCTCTAATTATAAGCCTTCTTAAGAATCTACTCCCTCAAACTATCAACATTAGGAATATAAATCCAACCCAAGAGTAGTAATACACATCGGTCTTCAATGACCAACTCCTTAGCACAACCTCACAACACCGTGTCCTTAAGGAAAAGCAAATAGTGATCATAATACTAACGAGCCTTGATGCGCTCAAACAAGATGATTGTGCAACAATACAAGAAGAATGCTATTGGGCTTGAAGATATCTAATCTCACAAATCTATTAGTCAAGGCCTGAACATCCATAGCCAAAGGTCTCTCCTCAGCTAGAATGAATACCAAACTAACCATATTCTCTGCCTTCCTACTCAAAGCATCCGCTACCATATTTCCTTTGCCCAGGATGATACAAGATAGTGATATCATAACCCTTAATCAACCCAAGCTACCTTCACCACCTCAATTTCAAATCCCTCTGCTTGAACAAGTGCTGAATAATTCTATGATTAGCATAAACCTTACATTGCACACCATACAAGTAATGCCTCCAAATCTTAAGTGCATGCACAGTAGTCACAAACTCCAAATCATTAACCAGATAATTCTTCTTATGGGTATTCAACTGTCGTGATGCACGATCAATAACATCACCGTCCTGCATAACCACTGCACAAAAACCAATGCATGAAGCACAACAATGCATATAGTATGTCCCAAAACCTGTTGGCAATATCAACGTTGAAGTTGTAGTCAAACCAGTCTTGAGCTTCTAAAAGCTCTCTTCACACTCATCAGACCATCTAAAAGGAATACCTTTCTTAGTCAACTTGGTCAATGGGGCTGCAATAGATGAAAATCCCTCTACAAAGCGATTATAGTAGCATGCCAATCCCAAGAAGCTCTTAATTTTGTAGCTATAAAATATCTAGGCCAACTCTAACCCGCCTTAATCTTCTTAGGATCAACCTTGATACCATTTCTAGACATTGTGTGACTAAAGAATACTGCCGAGTCCAACAAAAACTCGCACTTGAAAAACTTAGCATACAACTTCCTCTCCCTCAGAATCCGAAGCACAATCCTCAAATGCAGCTCATGCTCCTCCATAATACGGGAATATACCAAGGTATCATCAAAGAATACAATGACAAAAGAATCCAAATATGGCTAGAATACACTATTCATCAAATGCATAAATGTTGCTAGAGCATTAGTCAAATCAAATGACATCAACAAGAACTCACAACCAATAACTCATATTGTCCATAACGAGTCTTGAAAGCCTTCTTATGCACCGTTGAAGCCCTAATATTCAAGTAATGATGGCCCGAAATCAAATCAATCTTCGAAAACCCATGGCTCCTTGATGCTGATAAAAAAATCATCAATATGAGGCAATGAATAGTTGTTCTTGATCCTCATAGAACTATCCTTCTTCTTGACAAACAACACCGATTCACCCTAAGGAGATACATTAGGCCTGATGAATCCTTATCCAACAATTCATGCAACTCCTCCTTTAATTCCTTCGACTCATCTAGAACCTTCCGATATAGTGGAATAGATCTGGGCCGAGTGCCTGTCACCAAATCAATACAAAAATAAATATTCCTATCGGGTGGGGTGGTATGCCCTGTATGCCTACGGGAAACACATCAAGAAACCCCCTCACTACTGGAATTGAAACAATAGTTGGAGTTTCAACACTACTATCTCTAATAAAAGCTAGATATACCAAACACCCCTTCTTAACCATTAGCTGAACCTTCAAGAGTTAAATCACCCTACTAGGGGTATGACCAAGAGAACTCTTCCTTTCAACACCGTGGTATAAACAATATCACAATCTTAGCATGACTATCAAGAATAACATGGTACAGAGATGGCCCTAAAAGCACCTCAAAATCTACCAAATTTAGCAGAAGAAGATCAACCCTAGTCTCATAACCCCTATTTTTAACCACCCAAGACCAATATACACGATCCAGCACACTACAATCAAACAACACAGAAGCATCTCTATGACATACTAAAACCATACCTGTAATCATAACATTTGAGGCCACTTCTTCGGGCCTAGCCAAGGAAACATAAAGATGAGCCTGACCACCACATGTATGGCCTTCACCGACCTGGCCCCCTCCTCTAGGGCGACCCCTAACTGCATGTCCTTCATTTCTAGCTGACTAGGAAAGATGGAAAAACTAGTGCATGAATCACTAATTGGGAAATCTGCATAGCTGCGCCTTTAGAAAGATTGGGGCAATGCCTCCTCACATGAACAAACTCTTCGCACTCATAACAACCACTAGTTGATTGATGATGCTGAACCTTATTTTGCCCCTGATGACCCGGATAAGAACTAGAGGAATCCTGGCGAATGTAGCATAGTATAAACTCACTAGAAAGTACTGAAAGATGATGGAACTGCAGTACTCAAAGATGTTTCAGCCACCGCTCCACAGGATACATGTTGTGTAGAACAAGCATGCCCATCATGATGGCCTCTACCAATCTGACTCAGACCTCCAATTGAGTTACCATTAGAACAACCAGAACAATGAGGCCTCTTATCATTCATCATGGCCTCTCTCCCATGACTATGAATACGCTCGATCCTCTGAGCTATCTCCGTAGCCTGGTTGAAAGGATTCCCATTCTATGACTCTTGAGCCATAGCAATCTTGATGCCACAAGTGAATCCTCAATAAATCACCTCACCTTCTCTGCCACAGTGGGGATCAAGAAAGCTCTATGATAGGAAAACTCTTCGAATCTCGTCTCATACTCAGTCACAGTCATGCGACCTTGCTGAAGATGCTTAAACTGGCCTCTCAACTCATCACCCTAGTGTATGGGATGTACCTCTCAAGAAACAAATATGAGAACTGAGTCCAAGAAATAGGAGATGAACTTGCTGGCCTGCCCAGTACGTAGGTCTGCCATCATTTCTTAGAAGCCCCTCTCAGCTAAAATTTCGTGAAATCCACTTTGTCGGACTCTACTAAACCTATATTGCAAAGCATTTGATGGCATCTATCTAGAATTCTGTGCATCCTCTCAAGCATCACCATCAATGCGTGTAGGATGTAACCTCTAAAATCTCTCCATACTCTTCTGCTCCACAATTGACTTAGCAGCCATAGGCCTAACTACCATAATAGGTTGTTCATCGCCATCTAGCAATACTCCCCGCATCTAAAACATCATCGCTAGCTGCTCCAAAGTGCTAGTGATAGTGGTCTGAACAACCCTCTTATCCTGTTACGTGGTTGGGCTACTGGGACTTCTCCAGCCTGAGTCAATGCATCAAAACAACTGGCCATCTTCGACATGGAAACCTGAAATACCAGTGCAACGAAAAAAACCTCTAGTTACTGTGCTGGCATTGGGGCCTCAACATGTTCATCCACGACTTGATATGCTAGTGGATCTACTGACACTACCTTAGTGTGCTAATAGGCTGGGATGGATGCTCTACCCCTAGCTGCGACTGTGCGACCCCTTGTGGGAGCCTTGGCCCTACCTTGGGCCTTGCCCCTCCCAGATTCAATCAATTTTACTACCTCTCTATCACTTGCTGCTTCTACTGATGCGCGCCTTATCACCACTTGTGAGAGAGTAAAAGAGAGAGATTTGGACTTAGACAATAATCAACACATGGTAAGGAATCAAGAAAGAGGAACGTTCCTAAATCCTAATAGCCTCTCGTAGATAGATAGTGATGTCTCTATTGATGTAAGAGAATATACTAGACCTGGTCGTGACTTGGGAGACCCTTAGAATCGATAGTTCGTGATACCAACTTGTCATAACCCAAAATCTTACCAAGGGTTGTGATGTCACCTAACCTTCTTGCTAGGCAAGAACACACTCAACATTAACAATCGAATCCAATTATTAAGTCATTAACTAAGTTATAGTATAAATAAGATAGTGGAGTAAGTCTCTCTTTAACATCTTGAATACATAATCCAAAGACATGATTTAACATGACTGCAACTTTTACACATATCAACTAAAAACCCGGTGTCACCTCATCACAAATATCTCTCATGAGTAAATAATATCAATTGAACAACAACATCTGTCCAAAAAGGAAAATACACAGACAAAGATAATAAGTAGGGAAAGGGACTCCATGTGTTGCATAGTGGATCAAGTAAAGCAGCTCACCATGAGGTATCCAAATAGGCTCCTGAACATCTGGATGGGCACAACTAGCACTGGCTTCAGAATATGCACAAAGTGTGAAGAACTGTAGTATGAGTACAAAACCATGGTACTTAGTAAATATCAATTCTAGCCCAAAAGAATTAATCACGAGGGGTCGACATTGACACCTATTAATAGTTCTATAAAAAAGTGAAAGCATAAATAGAGCAAAAGATAGGGCATGATATAATCAAATAGGTAAAGTCACAGTAAAAACTTGATTCTAGGCATGCTTTTCAGGCAAAAAGAGATAAAGCACAATGTCAAATACCTCAATTCTTATCATAATCATGATAAAGATAAATCAACGTTTATATAAAAGCAACTGTATGAGTCCAGGATACGAATGCATGCTCACGATCCACTCTCAATAACTCACAACAGCAAATCCATATGCCTGACACGAGCCAGATGTCCAAACTAAGCAGCAATTTGGGTGCCTACGCTCAAACTACCTAAATTAACATGTGTAATTACCTGACTTCTCAAGGGTGGATCCATATCCAAACGATGTTTTGACATGCAAGCCAATATTACAATGGCAACAATAATCAGTAATCAACTAAATAATGTCCGCTCACAATATCTTAATGCCAAAATCCTCAACTTTTCTCAATATGCAGCTACCCAACTCATGCGCATGCATATGAGATGAAATGATAAGGACGCACCAAGACATTATAAAAAAAATTGGATGAATATTTATATGAATATGAGATGGCTTTGGCTAATCATATCTCAATTTTTTATAACAGTTAAGTATGTTCATTTAACATACTTAAGCTGATCATGAAATCGAACATGAGCAAAAATAAGCCAAAAACCACTAAATCATAAATCATGTAAGGCTAGAATATGACTATGGCCAAATCAACAAACCATAACCCTAAGCATGGTCTCTAATCACATTCAAGCTTCGTCACACAGTTATAGAATCAATGAAACATGGATAGACAATTTCCAGAGTCCATATAAGGCATATTATAAGCCTAACTCTACCTGACACTGGTCATAACCTACGCATATATGTGCATCACCTTGCATACACGTGGCACCTAAATGAAGCAACAAGTAGCAAATAAATCACATATGAGGTGAATTCTTCATACAAGGATAGACAAGAGACTAACCCCCACCTGTGAACACCTTTAACCTTCCAAAATTTTTCCTTTCAAACCCACCTCCAAATAACAATCTAGTTAAATCTTACTCAATAAAGTCAAATAATGCAATAGAATAAACTCCAAACAATGACGCTTCAAACTTTAATCAAATCTCAAAAAAGTCAACAAAAGACAACCCAATTCCACATGGTTAAAATTGGAGTCGATCTCCATAATCCACAACCCCACGAGTCTAAATATGTAATTAGATTTCAAATCTGAATCCAAATCAACTCTCATATCTCCAAAATACACCCTTTTAAGTCGTAGACAAAAAACCCCAAATTTATCTTTAAAATTCCATATTTAGGTGTATAAATCCACGGCGAATCAAGATATTTAATCAAATCCAAGTAGAAATTACTTACCATCAATGTTGTAGTGAAAGTCTCCCAACAAATCCCCTCTTCTGGAACTCCAAAACTTAAAAATGGTGAAAAATAAACTAAACTCGACTTAATTCAATATGCCAGGCATCTTCGCGCCTGCGGTCACTTAACCACATATGCAACATCGCATTTGCACCCAAAAATCTAGGTGGTGCAATTAATCCATCTCCAGAACCAAACCTCTGCTTCTGCGAGTCAGAATCAACATCTGCGATCACAGAGGTGCGATAAGCACCCCGCTTTTGCGACCTCGCTGATACGCCACATCTTCTGCATCTATGAGCTTCTTGTTCTAGGTTCTCTTTTCCAGGTATGACAAAATACCATAGGTGCAACCTCACACTTGTGCACCAAACAGTGCATGTGCGACATACTAGGCACTAATAAACAAATAACTCCAAAATGATTTGGAACATACACAAGTCCCTTGGGACCACGTCCAATCATACCAACAAGTTCATATACCTAATTCAAATGTATCCAAAGACTCGAAATAGTAGAAATAATAACAAAAACAAAGAATTGAAGATCAAAATCCATTCAATAACTTTCAAACTACCTAACTCAGCCAAATACATCTGACTCATACTTAAACAATCCGGATCACAACCATACTTGGCACACAAGTTCATATCACCCATTAGGACTTATCCATGGTCTCAAATCACAATTGGAGTCCAATAACATTAAAGACAACTACTGGTCAAACCTATGAACTCTCCGGTTCTTCAAAATGTTATATTTCGACAATAGAGTCAAAATATTTTTGGAACATCCAAAACCAAATCTGAACATACTCAGAAGTCCAAAATCACCACACAAACCTATTGGAACAACCAAATCACTAACCCAAGGTTGTATACTCAAAAGTCAAATCTTAGTCAACTTTTACAACTTAAGCTTCAAAAAAATGGATCTAAGTATTCTAATTCACATTCAAACCTTCCCGAAACTAAACCAACATTCCCACAAGCCACAAAACATCAAAATAAACTATGGAAAGCATCAAATAGGGAAACATGGTTCTAATACTCAAACGGACCTACCACATCATTACATTCCTTTTCCTTCCTATCTCAAAAAGTGGTCGCTCATCTTCATCACTCTCTAACTCCTCACCATTAGGGAAGGGAGATATTGGAGTCACTGGTTCAAAATCCACTTCCTCTAGCCATACAAAAGAGAATACTTGGGTGAAGACCCTCAATGAATCTCCTCTCTCTCTCTTCATCAATAGTAATCAAAGTTGTCGCATGATGGGACAACTTTGTAAAACTCATCTTATACTTAGTAGTTGACATCTAACCATGCTAAAGGTACTCAAAATGCCTCCTCAGCTCCTCTTTCCTGGTGCGTGGTACAAGCTGCTTCAAAAAGACCTTAGAGAATAAGGTCCAGGTAAGAGGAGGTGATCCTACTAGTCGACACAACTCATAAATCCGCTACCATCTCTAGGCCGGACCCTGCATCTAGAAGGCAGTGAAGTCAACTGCATTGGACTCAACTACTCCCAAATCTTATAGAATCTCATGACTATGATCCAAGAATCCTTGAGCATCCTCTAAAAGCATACCATTTAAGTGAGGAGGATGCAACTTTTTTAACATATCTAACCTCTTTAGCTCATCAATTGTGGGTCTATCCTCAGGATGCGCGGCAATAGAAGGCTGAACACTCCCAACCGGTAGCACTGCGGGAGTCTGATAACCATGGACTACCTGCTTTAGGGTACGAGTAGTTGGAGTCTGCGCTCTGCCCTCTACCTGGGAAATAGCTGGTACACCAGGATATCCCCGGCCAGAGCCAAACTCTTGAACAAACCGATCGTGTGGATCAAAGAAACCTGAATAGCTCGTGAGACAAATAACTCTAAGGAACTTTATTTGGTACCTCCGGCCCCACATAATCATTAACCTGCTCCTTAACAGGAGCTACTAGTGGCTTCACAACAGCTGTACGAGTAAGGGTTCCACTTGTGGTGCATGCTCCACCCCGACCTAGGACTTGGCTTCTCACTGCCCTGGAATGGGGTACCGGTGCCAGCTCAGCGGCACCAAACAATCGTGTCCTCACCATCTATGAGATTATAGAATAGCAATGATTCTTACTTAGGGATAAAAAAATCGGCACGACAGAGAATGAATGAGAGAGAAGTTTCCTAATAGTTCTGTAGCCTCTCGAAGATAAGTACAGACGTCTATGCACCAATCCGCAAGACTCTGCTAGACTTGCTTATGACTCGTGAGACCTAAGCAACCTAGGGCTCTGATACCAACTTGTCAAGACCCAAAAATCCCACCTGTGACGTGATAACACCTAACACTGCTTGCTAGGCAAGCCATCAATCAATAAGTACAAACAAATTTAAATGATATATTAGATAGTCTACACAGTGGAATAATCATAAATAACTTAAATCAATAACAATAATACAACTAAAAACCATTACACAACTCGGTGTCACCGAGTAGATGAGCGCTATAGAATTTAAATACAAAGTTTGATCTCCAAATACAGTACTGTCTAAAAGATAGAATAGTGATAGCAAGAACTAAGAGAAAAGAGACTTCAAAGAATGCGAACGGAAATTACAGGTACCTCAAAATCTCTAAAGTTGGTGCCGATGCCACCCCCTAAAAATCATCCCGCTCAAGAGTACCTGGATCTGCACATGAACTACAAGGTGTAGCATGAGTACAACTGACCCTATGTACTCAATAAGTAACAAGCATAACCTCAAACTGAAAGCAATGACGAGCTTGACAAGGTCCAACATTCATTTCCAATAGCCAATAACAACAATAACGATATATAATGGAGAAGGGAAAAGTAGTTCAAGTATTATTAAATTAAACCTCTTCACAATAAGAAAGGAAATAAGAATTCTTTTAAAAAATAACAGTTAAGGAAAATATTCTTCCAACTTATCAAACCCCCAAACTTAAATTATTGCTTGTCCTCAAGCAATTCAAAAACTAAGAACATCCTTCACTAAAATCATCCATTAAGCTCAATGGCATACCAATCATCATTTCAAGTCAAAAAGGTAGAAATTAAACACAATCTAATGACTTTGGTTAGTACCAACAATTAATCCTATTCAAGTGCTCAAACACTATATTAATCAACGTGGCAACCAAGTCATGACACTAAAGCTTCAAAATTTTCCTCATTATCACAAACAATTTTCATTTGTTCATTCCTCCCAATTGATGATTGGATTAAGTTCACAACTCAAAATTTTCATGTGTCCTCATACTTAAGAGAGAATCCCAACTTATAAATTGCAATTTAAGCACACATGGGATATCAAATGGAAACAATTAACTCTCACTCTCTCAAAGATGTTCAAATGCACGAAAGTAGCGCCATAGGCTTGCCCTTCATGTATTTCTCCACTAATGTAGACACACTTGGTTCAAAATCAAGTAGGACTTTAAAAATTGTAATGTAGGCTTTTGGTTAAGGTAAGGCAAAATTTGGATAAGAGTGACTGAAAACCTCCCTAAGCACTACACTTTGCAACAATTAAAGCACACTTCCTTCAAAAATATTTTCCATCCTTTCTTCACTTTTCATTCCACACCTAATCTTCCCTTTATTCACAACATCTTTTTCTTCTTCTTCTTTTTTCTTTCTCCCTTTTTTTTATTTTTACTTTTTTAAAAATCAAGGAAGGTTCCATTTTTTATCTATTTATTTACCTTTCACCTTTTAAGCGACTTCCACATCACAACTTTTCTAACCTTTACCCCCAAACTTAGGCTTTTAGCGTATGTTTATACTTTCAAAGTACTTAGGGAGGTAGGGTGCCAAAAGCTAGATCAATAAATAACCAAGGGTTAAAGCTTGTAACATGGTTGCCAAAGAAAAAGTTTAAAGGCTCAAAAGGGGTTCACTAGGGAAAATATGCAAGGGTAGGAAATTTAAGGCACAATAACGGTCCAAGGGAGGCCTAATATCATTTTTCAAACCAAGTTAGTCTAAGATTTCGCCTTGAAGCACATTCCGGGCAAGTTCTAGACTACAAATGATGCAAAAGAATTCACAATAAATCTCACCACACATGGCACATGCAAACTCAGTGACATATAAATCCAAAATCAAATTAAAACCAATGAACCCAAAGAAAATCACATATAGCCTAAAAGACTATTTAATGAATCAAAGAGCCAAAAATAGAACCTATAAGTCACAACAAGAATTATCACTTCAATCATTTTTCATTTTAAAGATCAAAACTTCATATGCCAAAGTTTAAATTATGTTGGTACTAAACAAGCCACATATTGGTTTATGGACAAAAGATTACACCCAATAACCACTTTATTCACTACTAGCTACTAAACTAACTAAAAAAAATATTTACCTAAACAAGACTAATCCCTTAAGAAAGTTGTCACGCCATCCATCATAGGGAAAAGTCACCCGGTTCAACACAAATAAATTCTTTGAAAAAGAACCGCGGTAGAAAGAAAAACCAACGATTTCATTAATACTACTACATATTTTCAAAAATAAATACCAAAATAAACACAAATAAAAACAAGAAAAATATAAGCCTACAAGAAAATGCCAATTCTACAGAAATATTACTAATAAACTAACAATGTCAACCAATCCACATAAGTTCACAAAAAATGATCATGCTCCACATAATGCACTACAAACATACATCAAATATGAGCTACCCCAATCTAAAGTGTTGCATCAACTAATCAAAACAAGATAAAATGAAGGAGGTGCTCCCTGAAACTGCATCACTCGGAGCTGGAGGTGGTGGGAAATATGAGCTCCAAATCCTCATCATCATCGTCCTCAGAATCATGTGAACCATAGAATGAACTCAACTTGTGCATCATCCTTGATAGAAACTTGCTTTTCTTCTTCTCATGCTCCTTGAACTTCATCTGTCGTCTTTCAACTATTCCTTGTGTCCGGCTCATGTCTTCTAACCTGGTTTTGATTGCTTTTTGTTCCTGAACTGCATCATCCAAAGTTGGTGGCATCTTACCAGTCCCAGTCGAAGTGCTCTCCCATGATGGACCAGAGGGGATGCTAGCGACAAGCTGTCGAATGTGAGCATCTACCCATAGATTTGATGGGAAATGTGGTGTATAGTGGGGGGCCCATAAGGAAGTGGAGCCATGGGGTCATGTGGTCCTACTGTAGCTGTGGAGGAACCACCGGATCCCTCTGTAGTATCAGCAAACTGCCCAAATGAACGAGATAGCACATCAATTCTTCTCTTCTTCTTCTTGCCAGTTGGCCCCTTTCGAAGCAATGGATAGATAGCCGTGCCTAGGTCTTTCTCAGAATCATGCGGATCCTTTAGCACCCCAGCATCATAGCACAACTGAGTGATCAATGAGGGAAAGAATAGACTCTTAGACCTCCGGTTGCATGCTTCCTCAATTTCACTTACTATGTGCTGGCCCACGTTCACTAGCAAGTCATCCATAATAGCAGCAATCATCATTGCCTTCTCAGGCGTCACCTAAGTCTCATGTCTAGCCGACACAATTCTGGCATACATAATGGCAGCCAAGTCTTGGGTTCAGCTGTGAAATCATAAGAATTAACCCCTTTGTGCAATCTTTCCCAATTCGGTGTTATCCCATCATGAAGCTTCTCCACAAACCTTTGGCTTCCTCTCTCTCTTTCTTTGGCTCTGTCTACCTCATTGTCAGCATTGGGAAGCATGTAGTGTGCATTTATTACTTCGGGAACAAAGTTAACGCGCTTGCCCCTTCAAAGGTGATTATTTCCCCTTGAAAATCTGTCTTCAAGGCGTTGGTATAAAACTCACGAACTACTGTGTAGTTCGCTTTAATTGGTTCAGGAGCAAAGCATATCCATCCACTGTCAGTCAATCTTCGAAAAAAATCCGGCATCTTAGCCTCAATGTTGTCCAAATGGATGCCTCTTTCTTTGACAATGCTCTTTGACATGAGTTTGCCATAATCTCTTTCACATCCAGCAGCTATGAATCTGGCCTGATCAAAATATTATTCTTCCACAGCATGGGGAGAAGGATCTTGTGCAATTTTAACATTTTCCGAGGCCATGTTATGCTCAAAGTAACTACAAGAGGAGACCACATGTCAACTGCTTGTATTGGTACATAATACATTGTATTATGATACACTTAGGCCAAGAAAAAGATTAGAAAGCATCAGGGAAAAATTCTGCAGAGCTACTATTTTTGGACTGCTGAAGCTGAAGCTATGCGATCGCGGAAGTACACACACGATCGCGAAGTGAATATTTTGTTCTCAGAGTTTAAAGCACGGCGATCGCGAAACAGTCGACGCGATCACATAAGGCATTTTTCCCATAGTGAAGAATTAAACCTATGCGACCGCGGAACTGGGCATCGCGATCGCGAAGGTCTTCTGCCTCGCCCAGTCGAAGTTCTTTTGGGCATTTTCCCAAACATATGATGGGCATCATGTTTTCATAGCAATTTCAGAGAAATTAAGCACTGTTCTAACCCCAAATTTTTCAAGAGTTTAGAACTCACTCTCTCAACCAACTTTACCCAGCAAGCAAGCACACATTCAAACACAATATTCAAAGCAAATACTTTAAAATATCAGCCCTAGAAATGAAGTAAGAAGAAGAAGAAAGAAAAATGGTTGTTCGTTCACATTTGTAGCACAAAGAATGGAACTTTAAGAGAGATTAGAGTGACGAAGCACATAACTCTGAGATTAAACCTTGATTATTGATATGGAATTTAAAAGAGAAAAGCTTTGAGATTTTTTTTTAGGGCCAGGGGAGTGAGAAAGCTCGGTTTCTATTGTTTGGGCAGAAGTGTTGGTCATTTTGGATATCCAGTGTTTAAAATTCACGTGACTTACCTGGACCTACGCGATCGCGTGTATGCTTTCGCTATCGCATAGAGCAAAAGCCCCCATTTTCCTCGATTGCCTGACATGTTACGCGACCGCATAGAGTTAGCTGAACCCTATTGCTGTGCGAACGCCTGGTCATTTTCTGTGATCGCATAGTGGAGCAGTGTTCTGCAATTTTGCACCAGCTACTGTTTTTGGCTGCCCGGTCACCCCGACCTGCTCAAATCAACTCCAAAAATTTTGAAACTTGGCAGATTGGTTAGAAATAATATAATAAGCTATTCTAAAAAAGAAAATTTCAAAAATGAATAAAACTTTTGAAAACGATGGGTTGCCTCCCACCCAGCGCCGCATTTAACGTCGTGGCACGATGCAAAACAACTTTACCACTTTTCTCACCACTTTGATGATATGAATTGGGCGCCCAACTTGGAATCAAGTTTGTGACCATGAGCGGTGGGGGTGGTAAGTAGATGATCAAGCCAAGCCTTAATTTCTTCATTTTGCACTTCTTGGCTTTCATGTGAGGAATGTCATTTTGCCTTCTTGTTCCCTCAAATTGTAAAATGTATGGCCTTCCTCCTCGCAATCCCTCATTGACTCGTGTAGTTCAATTCCCATATAATCACACAATTCCAATGTTGAAAAATGCTTGGAATGTGACATCAAACCTCCAAATTGCAATTCTTTTCAGATTTTGACGTCCTCTTTTCCCCCGGACTAGAGTCAATCTCAACCAAATTTTCATTCACACCGGTTGACTCTAATTACATATTTTTCTTGGCATCACTAACACCCATGGAGTCGGTTGGCGTATGTTCAATTCTTGATTCCACAAAGTAGAGCTCACTTTCCTCCTCGAAATCAGACTCTTCTTGACTTCCTTCCACACTCTCAAGTTGGTGGGCGTAGTGAGCCTCAACCAATATTTTCATTTGATCTTCCAAAGTGCGGATATGTTCATCATTGTGAGTCAAGCTTTGTTTCAAGTCCTTGAGTGCAAAGTTTTGCTTCTCCTCATTTGCAAGAACGGTCTCGTACATGGGCATCATCTTCTCATTTTGAGCATTTGAGAGTTCTTCTTGGTTTTGATTAAATGCCAAGGAACGATTTTCGGCTTCCACATCTAAGAATAATTCCTGGCTATCATTAACTTCCGAGTCTTTTTGGACCTCTAATGCTTCAAGCATTTCTCCCATTTGCAAGTTCAATCTTTCAAGTGCCAAGTCATTTTGGAGACTACTTTCCAAAAGCTCCTCCAAGGCACTTTGTTCTTTGTTTCCTCCTTCAATTAGGCATTCTAACATGAGCTTGAACTCCCCATTTTGACCATGCTCAACATCTTCCACTTCCATAGCCCTATTATGTTCATCACAAAAAGTAGAATCATCATAGCGGGGGCTTGGGGAAGGGAAGGACAAATAAGCACAATACTCCCAATGACCATTTTGACGAGCACACTTATCACAAATACTCCACCCATGGGTTTGATATTGTGCGCACAATCCACCCCCGGGAGAATTTAAACAATTTTGCCACGAGTGTGGTCCTCCACAATAAGGACATGGGTCATCAAAGTATGAACAACTACCATCCGATCAATTTTCATTAAATGATGCCATTTTTCAAAAGGAACAAAATAAACAAGAAACAAACAAGCAAAATAGACCAAGGTAAGAAAAATTAATTACACAAATATACACAAGTTTGGACCAAAGCACTTCGCTTATTTCTCAAACAACCTAAATTATGCCAAGTTGTTCCCCGGCAACGGCGCCAATTTTGATGACATCAAAATCCACTACTAAAAAGTAAATGGACACGGTCGCATGCAATATAATTTACCCAACTATGAGTCAGGGTCGAATCCCACAGAGAACAATATGTAGGCGATTAGGAATGTAAGACAATTATCACTTGTTATGCAATGCAAAACACTTAGAATTGGTGTTAGAAAATATTTATACCTAAATGCGGAAATTTAAACTAACCTAGAAAGCAAGTAAAATGATCAATGGCTACAAGTATGGATGCATCGGGAATTACACTCAAGTAACGATCCAATGTATTTCATGATTTTACAAATATGAGCGAGTTTATGTTAATTAGCCACGGGTAATAATTCTATATTAGCTTCTTCCAAAGACTAACAAGACTTCCTAATTGAATTATCTCTAAAAAAATTAAGAGATTAAGCACACCCGGATATGGATACAAGTAGTTCAATCCTATCCCTAGGTAGAATCTATAAAATGAGGGTTAAAGCCTCAAGTTCTTGTTGATTAATCTTTCCCAACCCCAAATAATCTTTCCCAAAATTAATTCGGAGTTAATGGGCGAGTCCTAGGGTTAGCTAATCCCTTTCGAAACATTAAAGAACAAGAATAATTAAAGTAACAATAACTCACTTCATAAAAGGATAAAAATCATTCAATACATAAGCACAACAAGGTATTTAATCCACACTTTAAATATGACTATTCCCATAAACAAGATTCAAGTGTTGGATAAAATACTACACACTTAGATATACAATACAAAGCAAGAAAATGATGAAATAAACACAAATGGGTAAGAAATTCTCAACTGGAAGCTTCAAATCTTCAAGACCAAAGTGTGTGTGCAAACCCTAGCTTCCAACCTTGTTCTCTCTAGTGTTTGGAACTGAAAATAAGCCAAAGATATGCAAAAGATGAGCTTAGTCGTGTATTAAATGGTTTGGGGATTAAAAACGTGAAATTCCATTTCAGCCCAAAAACCACCCAGAAAATACTCTATGCGTTCGCGCACGTTCTCCTGCGTTCGCGGTGAGTAACTTCTCCAAGCTACGCGATAGCGTACAGTGTCACGCGTTCGCATAGCTCAGTTGACCAACCGCTGACTAGGCTTTCTTCTTCGCGTTCACACTGGTTCACACGCGTTCGCGTAGCTTTGCCGTCGTTGACTTCTGCGATCGCGTGCCGTTTCTTACGATCGCATAGGGTAATCACGGGCAGTGGTCCATTTTTCCTTTTTAGCACTTTTTGACTTCTTTTCTTCTATATCTTTTCCAAATCATATGATACCTGAGATATGCCAATAAACCTTACAAAATGTCTTAATTTCTCATCAAAAGCATACAAAAGCCTAAGTATTAAGAAATGATAAGTTGGTAAAATACCAACTTACCAATGCGTATAGAACCATCATTCTTCTTCTTCATAAACAGACCCAGAGCACCCTAAAGTGACACACTAGGCCGAATGAAGCCCTTATTAAGCAACTCTTGCAACAGCTCCTTTAACTCCTTCAACTCCGCTGGGGCCATACGATATGGTGGAATAGAAATGGGCTTAGTGTCCGGCAACATGTCAATACAAAAATCAATATCCTTATCGGGCGGCATGACCGAAAGTTCTACCAGAAATATATCTGAAAAAATCTCTCACTACCAGAACTGACTCATCGGTAGGAGTATCAACACTAACATCTCTCGCAAAGGCTAGGATTGCATCACACCCGTCCCAACCATCCGATGTGCCTTAAGGATGGACAGAACCCTGCTAGGTATATAATCCAAGGTACCCCTCTACTCCAACCGCAATAAACCTAGAATAGCCAATGTCACCGTCTTTGTGCGATAAATAAGAGTAGCATCATAGGGTAACAACCAGAGCATGCCCAAAATAATATCGAAGTCTACCATACTAAGCAACAATAGATCGACTCTGGTCTCAAAACTGCTGATAACAACTAAACACGAACGATACACACAATCAACAAAAATAGAATCTCCCACAGGCATGGAGACATAAATAGGAGAACTGAAAGAATCACGTGATACACCCAAATACGGAACAAAGTAAGATGATACATATGAATAAGTGGAGCCTGGATCAAATAAGACTAATGCATCTCTATGACAAATTGGAACAATACCTGTTATAACTACGTGTAATGCAACTGCCTCCGTCCTATCCAGAAAAGCATAACATCTGGCCTGGCCTCCCCTTGTAGGGCTACCCCTACCCGCCTAACCTCCGCCCTAGCTGGCTGTGCAGGTGGAGCGGTAACTAGTGTGGTAACCATGGCCTTAGACGTCTAGGGACCCTGTGGAATACGTGGAGCCTGAGTAGTGTGTGGAGGTGCACTCCTCCGGTGTCTAGGGCAGTCCCTCACCATATGACGAGTGTCACCACACTCAATGAAAGCTCTCAGGGGATGTGGCTACTGAAATTGACTCGGGCCCGGTTTGATAGATTGACCGCTGAAAGGACGCTGTGCAGGAGGTACATTAGACAGTGGCGGTGCATAATGAGAAACTGGAGACCTGGGAGTAGCGAATTAACTTGACGGCTCACATAGACTCTACCATGAAGGGCTACAACTGGGGCACGGGCACCAACATACCTGCAAGAATAACGAGGCCTCCCTGTCCTCCCTCTTTGTACCCTGCATACTGTCCAGTCCCCGTGCGATCTCTACCACCTACTGATATAGAGTTTCTGCCTGCAACTTTTGAGCCATGATGAATCTAATACCATAGTTGAGCCCCTCAATAAATCGACGAACTCTGTCTCTAACTGTAGAAATCAAGGCAGGTGCAAGTATGGACAACTCTCTCACACATCCATATCACCCTGGCGCAACTTCTCAACTTCACGTGCCATGTACCCCGAAGGCTCTGGGGAACAAACTCTCTTAGGAACATCCACTAAAACTGAGGCCAGGTGAGTGAACCTGTCACAACTGGGCTACCCTCCTCATAAGCGTGCCACCACCGGTATGTTGGCCCCCATAGCTAGAAAGTAGTGAAAGCAACCCCGCTCATTTCCACTATACCCATGGTACAAAGAATACGGTGGCACTTCTCTAGAAACCCTTTGCATCCTTTGTAGCTAGGCCACTGAAAGTAGGAGGGTGGTACTTCTTGTAGGTCTCGAGTCTGAGCTGCTCCTCCTCAGACGCTGCTACCTTAACCTAGGGCTAAACTGGGACAACCGTATGCACTGGTATAAACTTTGGGACCTGGTCAACATAGACCCAGTGCTCTAGGGTAGCGCCGTGGGAGTCTGTGCTCCTCCCCCAGCCTGAGATGTGGCCGGTGCAAGTCAAATCAACCCCGCCTGATCTAGAGTACCAAACATGCTCAAGAACTAGGCGAGGGTCTCCTGAAGTGCAGAGGTAGGAACAGGCACCTCAGGTACTTGCCCCCAACTGGAGCTACCGATGGCTCCTCTGTCACAGCTTGGGTAGGTTCTCTGGTTGCACCACGTGCCTCTCCTTAGCCTCTACCCACACCCAAGACTCTCGCGGTTCTAGCATGGGGCGCGTACGCTTGATCGTCAGATCCAAGAACGAATAGAAAAAAATATTTAGAACTTCGAAGTCAACAAATTCGCACGATAAGAAATCACATAAGTGAAGTTTTTCTAATTGTTCCATAGCCTCCCGAATAAGTACAGGCATCTCTGTGTCGATCCATGAGACTCTACTAAACTTGCTTGTGACTCGTAACAGCTATGAACCTAGGGCTCTACTACTAACTTGTCACGACCCCAATTTCCCTCCGTAATAAGTCGTGATGGAACCTAGTATCTAAGACTAAGTAAGCCTAACATACATGCATTATTTAATTGATATAAGGATAAAACTTTAAATTTAACCAATAGCTATCATAAGAAGAAAAGACTCCGAAATTCAACTGAACAACTTCCAAAATCCGGTGATACCGAGTCACAAGATCTACAAGAGGATACTAAACATCCCTATACAACAGTAACTAGAAAAGGAAAATGAAATACAACTAGATAGAGGATGACTTAGAGGAATGCAGATGCCAGAAGGTATGCCTTGATGTCTCCGATCCGAGCTCGACTCACTGGTGCCTAGGCTAATATGAGGTACCTAGATCATCACAAAAAGATATGCAAACGCGTAGCATGAATACACGATAATGGTTCCCAATAAGTATCAAGCCTAACCTCAGTAGAGTAGTGAAGAGGTCGGGTCAAAAAAACTACCAGAATAAATAAAGAACTGCAGCTATAATGTGGTATGATAATGAAAACAAGGGAAATGATGCAAGGAATATATATAACAAGAATAGCTACACTGAGACTAAGGAAATCAAGACATCGTAGAAGGAACACATAATAAGAATATTAAGGAAATGATGAAACCAAAACAAAAGGGATGTAAAGAAAGATACCAAAATGAATTACTACCAAGGTACCGCCTTCTAGCCTCATTTCACAAATCAAATCACAATCTCTCCTTATATCGCCGCGGGAGCCTTACATTTAGAATATTATTTTCCCGAAATAGCTACCTCTGTTTTGGCCCACCTTATTACACAGCATGGCTTCAACTAGTTCCCCTACTAGCAACATGTGTATCAAGCCCTCCTTATCTCACCGCATGCATATCAACCCCTAAACTTATACCACCGCATGCATATCGATATCACTAGATAGCACAAATCGCAACTCAAGTGCCTAATACCACAACTTGCCAAAGGAGTCAACAATAATAGTGTTTCCACATTAAATAGTCCATGACTCAACTACAATATGTATAAGAGTCTCAGCAATAACAACCGAAAGTGAATAACTTATTAAGATTGGTATTTCAACAAATTTACAACTTTGCCTCAATGTGAATCACGACCTTTATAATTTTAACACCAAATTGAACAGTAAGATATTCGAAGAAATAACAACCTCAAGTAATGGGACTCAACAATAAGATAATGAATAGGGAATTGAGAGAACAATAACTTCAACTAAACATGTAAAGACAATTAGCAAGTAAGAGATAAGACAAGTATTAACGACGTAAAGTAAAGCATGTGAAGTTAGACTAGTGATGATGAATATAACATGTTATGGAAACTCAATTAAAGGAATGGAAGTAATCTTCATAGCTAAAACTGGTCGATTACCACATTTAGCCCGTGTACACACGTCACCTTGCATACACGACTTCCACAAAGAAGGCTACCAAAAAGAATTACTACCGAGGTACCGCATCGTAGCCTCATTTCACAAAACAAATCACAATCTTTCCTTATATCACTGTGGAGCCTTACATTAATTTTTGAAAATTATTTTCCCGAATTACCTACCTCCGTTTTGGCCCACCTTATCACACCGCGTGGCTTCAACTAGTTCCCATACTAGCGACAAGTGTATCAAGCCATCCTTATCTCACTGTATGCGTATCAACCCCTATACTTATACCACCGCATGCATATCAATATGAAAACATAACACAAATCGCAACTCAAGTGCCTAATACCACAACTTGCCAAAGGAGTCAATAATAATAGGGTTTCCACAATAAAGAGTCCATAACTCAACCACAATATGTGTAAGAGTATCAATATTAACAACCGAAAGTGAATAACTCAACAAGAATGGTATTTCAACAAATTTACAACTTTTCCTCAATGTGAATCACGACCTTTGTAATTTTAACACCAAACTGAACAATAGGATATTCCAAGAAATAACAACCTCATGTAATGGGACTCAACTGTTAGATAATCAATAAGTAATTGAGAGAACAATAACTTCAACTAAACATGTAAAGACAATTAGCAAGTAAGAAATAAGACAAGTATTAATGATATCAAGTAAAGCATATAAAGATAGACTAGTGATGATGAATATAACATGTTATGGAAACTCAATTAAAGGCATGGAAGTAATCTTCATAGCTAAAACTGGTCGATTACCACATTTAGCCCAGTACACACTCTTCACCTTGCGTACACGGCTTCCATATACAAAAATTAACACAAAGCAATACCAATCCTAAGGGGTAATTCCCCCATACAAAGTTAGGCAAGACACTTACCTCAAAACACGGTAACTCAATCCACTAGTAAGCGTTTCTCGCAATTATCCAAGTCCGAACGGCTCGCATCTAGCCAAAACTTCATACCATAAATACAAACTATAGGAAGCTATTCCGAACAATAAAGTTGCAATATTTAAAGAGACACAAAAAGACAACGCCAGGGACCGCGTCTTAGAACCCGACCAAACTTACAGAATCCGAACACCCATTAATTAACGAGTTCAACCATACTAAAATAACTCAAATCCAACTTTAAATCCCCAAAATTTTGTCTAAGAAGTTTCACAAATTTTTTCTCAAATTTTCCAACTCAAATCACTAATTAAAAGAAGAAAATAAAAATGGATTCATGTATAATAGCCAAATCCGAGTTACAATCACTTACCGCGATGATTTTCTTGAAAATCCCTCAAAACATCGCAACAACCCAAGATATCTAGGTCAAAATATGAAGAATGAAATTAAACCCTCGACCACTACCTTTTCTGCCCAGTGATTCTTGCTTCTGCGAGACCTTAGCTGCATCTGTGGCTCCGCACTTGTGGAATTTCCATCGTAGATGAGACGCTCACTAACACCCCTGAAATCTTGCACACGCGGACCCCTAAGGGCATGTTACACCCCTTATTTTCGTACTTAAAAGTACGCCATATGTAAATTGATGAAAGCTCGGAAATAAGACATCACATCTCACATTTTTCGTACGTTAAAATTTCATCGTAAGTTAATCGACGTAAGCTCGGGAATGAGATTATTTTAAGATTATAAGCATTATTCTAATATAGACAACTGATGAGTAAATTCTTGAAGGTGGGAGGGTAAGCAAATCGAAGAAAATGATTTTCGTCGAAATTTGACATTTTGGGATAAAATACTGCCCGAGCTAAAATACCCAGTATTTATGGATTAATACCATACAAGGTACCACGTGGCCACGATAGTAAGGTGTATAAGGTGGGTTAAAAGTAAGTAGTATTTTAAGTAAGTTGAGATAATTCTTAATTATGTGGGTAATTGGTTAATTATTGGGTAATGGGATATTACCTAAATTATTGGATAAAGGTTAAAATTCTCCAACGTGGCAGCCCACCCTTCAAACTAATGACTCTTAACTCAAATTGAAAGGTGGAAAATTTGTGTTATGTGGCTATGCCACCACATGAAGTGGGCCCACGCCTATTCAAACACATTTCATCATTACGTGTTGCAACATACTTTAAAATTGTGACCATTTTGCTTCATTTTGTCTTTCAGATTTTCAAGTGATCCAAATATAGTGCTCTTTCCATTACAAAGAAACATTAGAATTTATCAACATAACATCTTTCTACTACAATACCAAATTACACACGATGGAACACTTGGTAGGCATCTGGTTTGTGCTATTGTTGTGATTGAATTTGGTCGTTCCCTATTTCAATCTCGTCGTTACGTGTTTCGTCGCGATTGGCGTGTGTTAAAATGATTGTCAAGAGAATTGGTTCAGGTATGTTAAGGCTATCCCTTCTTTCTTTTCGGCATGATCAATACGATACAAACGAAACGAGTAAATGCACAATTTCCATAAATGACTCTATTCATAGAAATACTAGAGATGCCTATGTTCTTAATTCGCCATGTGTCATATTATTCTATAATCTGTTCATGGGTCTCAGAAAATACATAAGTTGATAAAGTTATTTCATGATATTAATCAGAGGTATAATGGTCTTATGACATTCCAAGAGATTTTATTGACCCGTACTTCATATGTATAAGTTAGTATATCAGGTTGGGTCGTTATATGTCAAGTGTTCCCTCATGCTATATTCTTGTTACCTCATACGGCCCTTCTGGCTCAATTACCCATGTTTATTTAATGAGAATGATACGTCACGTTGGAACTCGGTTAAGTAAGGCACCGGTTGCCCGTCGCGGCCTATCGGTTTGGGTCGTAACAATAGTGGTATCAGAGCAGTTCTGTCCTAGGGATGTCTACAAGCCGTGTCTAGTAGAGTCTTGTTTATGGGTGTGTTGTGCACCACACTTATAAGCAGGAGGCTACATGGCATTTAGGATTGTCACTCTTTCTTCTTGCTTTAAATCATGTGGTAGAGCTTACTTGTAAGAATTCAGACTCCTAAATTCTATTTTATTCGTAATAAGACGGTACCTACATCCGGAAAGACGGTTGGTAAGAGATATAGCCGTGGAAGAGTTGAGTCAGAGGAACTCGATTTTTATATGATGCTTACGATTAGTAAATGTGAGGTCTTTAGCAGATCATGTGTGTACAAAAAGGTGTAAGCTTCTTGATAATTCAACAAGTAAAAGAAGCAAGATGAAGAAGGGTATGAAGTACCTAGTTAATAAAGATGATCATTATCCACAATTCAGGAAGAGAAATATAAGCCTTTTGAGTACCTTCAACGATAACAGAGATATATACAATTGATAACACCCATCTCAATTATGCCCTACGGGAGCTAACCGATGTTGTTTAAGAGAAAGAGGGGATATCAGGATCCGGCTGGGGTTAGAGTAACCCAAAATGGTGGATGGATTGTTAGCGTTAGTTGACAATTCTGAAGGATAGTGCAAATGTGCTAATAGATGTCCTTGTGATACACCTAGATGGTGCACTCTAGAATGATATAGCTAGATATGAATACTAGAATGATCAGAAATTTCAGAAGATATGTAGTGGAATCCTAGAAGGGATAAATATTTACCTTAAGTGTGGCTCTCCTCCCTAGTAGAGGGTGAAGGTTAGGCAACCCGAAGAGCCAGTGGATGGCGCAAGGGGTGCTAAAAAGTAAAAGAACGTCTTGTTAAAATTTTCAGAATAAAGTGATAGACAGAAATGCTAGCATGGAAATAAGAAGAGGGATAATGAAGCATTATGAGTATGATGTGATACATGGATGACAACGGTGGACAAAAAAATGACAGTATTACAGAGACTATAGTCAAGGGATGGAAAATAAGAGAGATGAGAGGCCTTGAGACAACAAAATAGTATAGGCCATAAAGTCATATCCTCATTTCGAGAAATAAGTTCGTGACTCCAATGTGACTACTAGAAGGTAAAGTTAAACCCCAAAGTAATGAAAATCAGTATGGGCTGGTGAACAAGATGAACCAAAAATGAATTAGGAACTGAGTTATTTGATAATAGTAGGTATCGTGAGAATTTCAGATTTTGTTTCGGCGATAATAAGAATGGACAACAGAAGAAGATCCATGAGAAATTCAGAGAATGAACATTCAACAAAACGCTTTCCTAAAGTAAGAAATGTGAGCAAAATCAAGCTTTAGGGATTGTATGTGCCAGTTATACTAAGTGTTAGCCCCGCGAGTAAGGAATTTTGTTATCCTTGGTACAGAAGGATTATCGTAAGGCGAGTAAGGGTCATCGATGATGTAAAAAGACGCCAAAGATGAAAAGATAAAACATCTATAGGTAGATCATCGTGGCTCCAGCTCTTAGTACTCCCTTAAAGGAGGGGATATGGAGTGATGTGGAATTAAGTCGGAACTAAGTGGTTCTAGTAATTAAGGAACGGTAAAGGAAGAATGCGATAAAAATGAGAAAGGGATGAGATTGCACTTATTCAAATCCTACAGAAATGTTATGATTCCAGAAAATTAAGCAAACGCAACGTCAAGGAAAGGAAGTAAGGGTTCCTGCCCGGGATGTTATTGATAGATAAGGAGCAAGTGCAAAAGGCAAGTTAAGACAAAGGAGATAACCGAAGAAAGATTATGTGGAAATTGATACGAGAATGTGCTAACGAGTAGCGAGTAGTTGATTCAGGAAGAGCCTAGTTATGGCTAGACAAAAGGTTACAGACAAATCAACAGATCATGCAAGATAAACATGGTAAACCCCAACATGGTGAATTAAGTCTCGCAGATGTGACATCGTGACCCTTGAGAAATATTCAGATAGCAGTAGGGGTAGTTAAAGGTATCGTACGAGCGTTACGGAAATAAAAGGGAATACCACTGGGAAGACAGTTAAAATTTCAGTTCAGAAGCAACCCTACGAGCACAAGGGTGTGAAGATAAGTAACTACGGATAATTATAAGTGAGGAAGAACATCAAAATTCCGACGAGTATATGATGTAGTAAGCTCACATCTTTACAAGAGTCAGAAGGTCCTCCCTAAGTACTACAATGAAAGACTAGCTGAGGAAATAAAGAAAAAGGCTTCAACCTAAACATGGTAACTCGAAGGAGAAATGGTCATGTAAAAACTGTCTCACTACAACATTGTATGCACTCCACAAGAAAGTGGCACCTGGTTTGTGCTATTGTTGTGATTGAATTTGGTCGTTCCCTATTTCAATCTCGTCGTTACGTGTTTCGTCGCGATTGGCGTGTGTTAAAAGGATTGTCAAGAGAATCGGTTCAGGTATGTTAAGCCTATCCCTTCTTTCTTTTCGACATGATCCGTACGATACAAACGAAACGAGTAAATGCACAATTTCCATAAATGACTATATTAATAGAAATACTAGAGATGCCTATGTTCTTGATTCCCCATGTGTCATATTATTCTATCATCTGTTCATGGGTCTCAGAAAATACATAAGCTGATAAAGTTATTTCATGATATTAATCAGTGGTATAATGGTCTTATGACATTCCAAGAGATTTTATTCACGTACTTCTTATGCATTGCATTCATTTATATATGTATATTGACCCTTGACCAGATGGCGTTATATACGCATATATATGTATATTATATGTATATGGGATATGGGAAAAGGTTACGGCGTTATATACGCACCACCACCTGATCAGCTTGTATACGTTGATGATTTGCCCACAGTGGCCAAGATGATATGTTGGGATTCCATCGGAGGCTTGATGATTTTACGAATGCATATACCCATGCATGGTATGACATTTATACACATATGCATGGCATTATAATATTAAATGATTCATAGAGCTATTCAGATATACATGTTGAGTCTTTTACTCCATGTTTCTCTCATGTCAACTGCTTACATATTTTCATTCCTTACATACTCGGTACATCATTTGTGATGTTCTACACGTCAATACCACACAAGAGGGGGGGGGGTGATTTGTGTGGTACCCAATTTTTGCTCTAGAAGAACCTGGTTCTTCTAGGTATACTAACCATTACTGTTTGCGGAATTAAGAGTGCATAAAATAAAGAATACAGAGATTTTTACGTGGAAAACACCTGGCTCAAAAGGTGAAAAAACCACGACCTACTACTCAGTAGGATTTTCCCAAACTTCCACTAAAATCACTGAGCCAAAACTGCATTTACGAAACTCTTGTAAACCTAAGGATTAAACTCTAATCCCAGTGTGGCACACAACCTCAACTGCTGCGCCACTTTCAAGTTAACTCTAACTTGAATACTCAAAGTACCTAATACAATTGCTTCTATGAAAGCTGAAAGGTACAATATGAAAACACCTACTACAATTGAACTAGAAATAAAGAAAGACACATAAAACTCTTTATGGAGCCGGTTCTTCAATCTGGTTCATGTAGCTTCTGGTTTGCACACTTGAATCACACCCGAACTGCTTGAAAAAAGCCTTGCTATTTTGCTCCCAATTCACGTTTAACTTCTGCGTTGTTGTGCTACACTTTAATGTGAGAACATCCTGCAATTTATAGAGTTAGTAGATGAAGAAATAACTGGAGTTCTGATGCAACTCTTCCTTGGTAGAAGAGTTCTAGTTGATTTCAACTTCTAACTCCTTCCCTATCTTGGATAGTGTTCTCTTTGATTAAGGAGTCCTTCTCCTTATCAATTATGCAACCTTTTCGATCAGGAGATATTAAATACACCAAGTTAAGCTTATCTCTTTCACGTGCATCCCACATGCTTGAATCTGCCCGTTTTTGTGAACCTGGGGGATGGACCACTGGATGGAACTGGTTCATGTCTGAGTTCCTTTGTCAGTCTTCAAAACTAACCTTTACTTGGGCAAACAAATTCCCCCTTTTTGATGATGACAAACATTGTGCTTTCATACATTTAGGCCCTGTTTTGACTCAGCTCAGCATCAACACAATGTTAGAAACATTTTTCCTTTTTCCTTTTTATCACTTATCATCAAGAATCAGGTACATTAGGTTATAAACATCACTGTTCAAAGTTTAAACATCACTTGTTTAAAGCACAACCTTTTTCCCCCTTTTGGCATCATCGAAAAGTTGCATATAATGTGAGATAACCAGATTTTAAAACATACTCATGGCCACTGGGGCTACTTCAAATGCAATCATGAATTAATCATCATAGATCAAGCTAAGAATTTCAACCATCAAAGAAATATAAACAAACAGTTAGAGCAAAAGACAGTGAATTTCATTGATGATTGATAAGATTCTACCACAAAGCATAAGAAGACATAAAAATACTGAAAACATGAGCAAAAGAAACAAAAAGTCTCGAATTAGGTTACTGGTTGATCTACACTAGGCTAGGATTTAAGGCTTGGAAGAGGTAGGGGCTGGGTTATTTGCTTGGAGAAGTTTCAGCATGTCTTGAGGAATTCCATCATTCTTCTCCTTTTCCCTTGCAAGTTCAGTTCTGAGAACATCTCTTAGATTCTACCTCAACCAATCATGTCTTCAGCCTTGCTATCTCAATATCCTTTGCCTCACTCTCCTGTACCAAGACTCTGACTTTGCTATTGATAGGTGTCTTTTTAGATGAACCAGGTTCATTAAGAATGATATTGACTTCATAATCTCAAGCAAGCAGAGTACCGAAATGATCCTTGCTTGTACCTTGAAATGTGCAAGCACAGTTGTGAGAATGGAACCATAGGGAATGGCATGAGTTTTGGTGCCATTGATAACCCTACCAGTAGGTCCAAGGGGGTTTCCTGTTCAGATGGAACAGGTTCATCTATATTTTTCAAGTTGAAACAACCCCTCAGCAGCTTCGCCAGACCTACTTCCCCCTGTTTTGCTCACACTCTCTTCTATTTCAGTAAATTCCTCTCCCAAACAACCATTGCACCAGTTTCTTTTGTTAGACCAATATGAGTGGGTGAAGAATCAACCACTCTTGTACCCTTTCCCCTCACAGTACTCCTAGCACCCTTTCTCTCTTTTTCTTTTCCCTTTTTATTTTTACCACCAACTTCTCCAGATTTTATAGTCTCAACACCTTCTATAGATCCCACCAGTACAAATCTATTCTCTAAATTTTCAGCAACTTCAAAAATTGTCTCAGGAGTAACTTTAGAATCAGAAGATACATGTTAAGTTTCAGAAGACCTACTTTCTTCCCCCTTCGTAGCACACTTAAATGAATCTTCAGATTTCGGGAATTCTTCTTCCCTACCTGCTTTCAATTGCTAGTTTATTTTCTTGATCTGCTCTCCTTCAGCGACAATCTTACGAGCCATCATCTTTTCTTAGAGATTGGTGTTGTAGAAGGTGTGGAAGTGGTTTCCTGTGGTGGTGATAAAGGATTTTCATAGGTGTTCGACATATCTGGGCTAGGGTATGGAAGAGAAGAGAATTAGAGTGTGTTTGGAAGATGAATGAAGAATGAGAGTTTATTAACTGCTTGATGAAGTAAGGAATACACTAAAGCTGATCAATATACAGGAGAATAATTGATGGGGTAACTACAGCTTTTCAGACTCTTAGAAGTTTTAATCAAACTGAATTCAGCTTTGAAGAGACATTGGAGTGTATCCCTAGAATCTAGGTAATTCCATTCGGTTGGGACTCTTTTAAACGGGACTGGTTCACTTGTAACGGATAAGTCCAAAACAAGTTTGGTATTTGGTAGGACTCTGTTCATGATCCAAATATAATTATTTCAAATTATGTAGAGTGTAGAAAGCATACCGTGTTATCTTGATGAACCAGTTTCTTCACTGATAATTCTCTTGTGTGAGTCTAAATTTGCCAAAATAGAGAAAATATCATTAGAGATTAATGAGTCATTTTAACACATGGCACGAGAGTATACTATGGAAAGTATGAGACTGAGCAAGATTTAATTTAATTATACACAATTTATAGACTTTCTAACCAAATTTTTTTCATTCATTTTTTTTTTCCGTTTAACCTTGAACTGGTCCTTTTAGGTGATCTTAATCATCCCTAATGCCACCGCGTTCCTCTCAAAGTGATCTCTACCTAAGGCTTTTGTGAAGATGTCAGCAATTTGCTTGTCAGCAGCACAAAACTCCATAGTGATCAAGCCTTTCTCATAGTTGTCCCTCAAAAAATGGTGTCTAACATCTATGTGCTTAGTTCTCTTATGATGAACCGGATTCTTAGTCATACTAATAGCACTAGTGTTATCACGGAAAATAGGAATGCAACCAACTTCAATACCAAAATCCATCAACTTAGGTGCTTTTCCAATCTACTAGGAAACCTGCATAATCAGCGTCAGCATATCCCACCATATAAAAATTACTACCTTTTGGATACCAAAGGCAAAGGTCAGTGGTGCCTTTCAAGTATCTCAATATTCTCTTTACATTAGCCAAGTGGGATTCCTTTGAATTTGCTTGAAATCGAGCACAAAGACCTACACTGCACACAATGTCAAGTCTGCTAGTAGTGAGATATAAAAGAGAACCAATCATTCCCCTATACAACTTCTGATCAACAGATGAACCAGGTTCATCTATATCCAATTTCGTGGATGTTGCAATAGGAGTGTCAATTTCTTTGGATGTTCCTTCCTGGTTTTGTTACTGAGGAATAGGTTCATGGACAGGTTCCCTCGAGGTTAGAGGATCAGTTCCTCTCTAGTCAGTTCCCCCTGTCATGTTGCCCTGGGTGGAGGGACCTGTTCCATCACCTGTTCCTTCCTGTGATGCATCTTCAGGCTGGACTGTGGTTTCACCATTTGAATTTCTTATCAGCCCAATATCTTCATTATCTTGTTCCTGCCTCTCAGAAAGAGTGTTAGTTTAAAAAAAATAACATATACATTTTTCTACACACATAGTTCTTTTATTGTATATCTTATAAGCTTTACTATGTGAAGAATATCCCAAGAATACTCCCTCATCACTTATGGGATCATACTTACCTAGGGAGTCTTTGCAATTATTGTGCACAAAGCACTTGCATCTAAATGCCCTAAGATGGGATATATTTAGCTTTCTCCCTTTAAGTGACTCATAGGGAATCTTCTTAACAAGAGGTCTAGTCATGCATCTATTTATGATGTAGCATGCAAAAATTCAGCAAACTTAGCATTTTCAAATTTAGTTCCATGATCAGACCTAATTGATGCAAGTTGATTACCTTGTTGTTTAT
Source organism: Nicotiana attenuata (assembly GCF_001879085.1). Lineage (NCBI taxonomy): Eukaryota > Viridiplantae > Streptophyta > Magnoliopsida > Solanales > Solanaceae > Nicotiana > Nicotiana attenuata. The sequence continues at coordinate 297,192 of NW_017671074.1, read as the reverse complement.
GAGTTTTTCTAACAAAAGAAGTAAACATGTCAAATGCTTCATCTTTAGATGTTAAAAATAATGTCCAAGTAAACCTAGAGTAATCATCAACAAGCACCATCACATGTCTTTTACCACCTCTGCTTAATATTCTCATTGGACACAGAGATCCATATCGATTAGTTCCATCGTCTGGTGGTGCTTACCGTTTTCTTGCATTTAAAAGAGGATCTTACCTGCTTCCCCCTTGCACAAGCCTCACAAACTTTGTCTTCCTTGATCTTGATGTTAGGCAGCACTATCACCAGATCCTTGGAGACTAATTTGTTGAGTTGACTCAGACTTGCATGTGCAAGTCTCTTGTGCCAAGGAGGGGATCATTGTCCAACACACTTAAGCAAGTGAGTGCATTTTCTGAAAGTGTGGAAAAATCTACAATTTATGTATTGTTTACTCTTTTTCCCTGCAAAACAATCTAGTTAGTGGTAAGATTAATCACAAAACATTTGGTAGAGGTGAATGCTACCAAGTTACCTCTATCAAATAATTGTGATACACTGATTAGACTGTACTTTAAGCCATCTATCAAGTAGACATTCTCAATAGAGTGAGAATCAGTCTTACCTACCTTTTCAACCCCAATGATCTCACCTTTCTTCCCGTTTCCAAAGGAGACATTACCTCCTTTGAGGTCCTCAAGTGAAAGGAACTGGTTCTTGTTTCATGTCATATGCTTTGAATAGCAACTATCCATGTACCATATTTGGCTACTCCCCTTCACTTGGACCCGCGAAAGGAAATCAGGGGTTAATCTTAGGAACCCAAACTAGCTTGGGTCCCTTTCTATAGGCAAAAGGGTGAATCAAATTCCTTTTTAGCCCAACCTGGCAGCCTATTTTTCCCTTGAACAAATTCTTTATTCTTTTGACTAGCCTTTTCTTTTGCAATACATTCACTTTTATAGTGACCAGTTTTACCACAGTGTGTGCAAATTTTGTTCTCAGAAAGTGTGAGGTACTTGCTTTTGGGATCCCACTTAGGTGCAGGGGTCCCGTAGCCAAGTCCTCTTTTATTGCTACTATGGTGTTCATGTAGCCATGAAAGTGCATCGGAGGACCTATTCCATTTACAGGTTTTATCTAGCTCGTGCTTAACCTTGTTTAGATCCTCCTTAAGGACTCTTATCTGCTCATCTCTTTTGTACAACTCATCTTTCATTTTTCCTACATTTTCTTCTAAAGTGAGTTGTGTGTGATCAGATTTCTTTTTACCAGTTCCTAATTTCAATTTTAGATTTTCAGATTTAAGCTCTAGGACTGTGGTGTCAAGTTCATGAACCTGGTTCTTCAACTCAGCATTTTTACTATCACTTTCACTAGCCCTAAGTTCCAGGTTTTTGCACTTAGCTTTCAGAATCACACATTCCTTAGACAGTTGTTCCTTTTCATTGTTTATAACCTCAAATTCATAAATGAAATCTAGAAGTAATTCAGATAGACTTTCTTTAGACAAAAACTTAATCTTGTCTTTGAGATGAATTATACTTACCTCAGATTCCTCATCGGATTCTCCAATTGCCATAAGTGCTTGTTCATCTCCATCTTCATGTTCTGAGTCATCATCTGAGTTTTCACCCCAAGCAGCAACCATAGCCTTTGTTAATCCTTTGTTCTTCTTGGGATGAACCTGTTCCTTCTTCCTGTTCCTTCGTTCAGCTCTTTCCTTCTTCCATTCAATTTCCCATTGAGGGAAATTTTTGATGTGATGATCAGTCTTCCCACACTTGTAACACCCCTCATTGGTTTATTTTTCAGGAACCCTTGGTTTGTTGTAGCTTCCACTTCTTGAAGGACCATTTCCTCTCATTAGGTACTTCTTGAAATCCTTTGTGATCATGGTCATTTCATCCTCCTCTAGATCAGAACCTTCAATGATTTTGAATGCCATGCTCCTTTCCTTCTTGGGTGCATCCATCTTCATGGTTTGCCTTCTGAGTTCATAGGTAGTAAGATTTCCAATTAGATCATACAACTTAAGAGTGACAATGTTCTTTGATTCCTGAATAGCTGTGATTTTGCTTTTTCAAGAGATTGGCAGTACCCTTGTCAAAATCTTCTCAACTTTGTCTTCTTCAAGAATAACCCTTCCAAGAGACATAAGTTCATTTGTCAGTGTGGTGAACCTTGTATACGTCTCTCGGATGGTTTCCCCTTCCTTCATGGTGAAATTCTCATATTGAGAATACAACAGTGTTCCTCTTGACCTCTTCACTTGAGGTGTTCCTTCATGAGCCACTTGCAAAGTGTCCCAGATTTCCTTAGCAGTGGTACAACTTTGAATTCTACTGTACTCGTCTGGACCAAGTCCACACACAATCCATTTCTTGGCCTTTGCATTCTTTTCCCACTTCCTCAAGTCCTCAGCATTGCAGTCAGCTCTTGTTTTTGGCACATCCACTCCTTCCTCGTTCTTCTTTGTAGTTTCCAAAGGACCATCACTGACTATGTCCCAGAATTCATAGTCTTCTCCTATGATATGATCTCCCATCCTGTTTTTCCACCAAGAGTAGTAGTGGCCATTAAAGAGTGGAGGCCTATCAGTGGATTGCCCATCCCAGTTTCCAGGTGGTACGCTCATTTTGATCTGTTCCTAAGGTGTTAGCCTCTTCAAGGATAACCTGCTCTGATACCAATTGAAGTTCTAAACGTCAATACCACACAAGAGGGGGGGGTGATTTGTGTGGTACCCAATTTTCGCTCTAGAAGAACCTGGTTCTTCTAGGTATACTAACTACTGTTGTTTGCGGAATAATAAATACAATAATAAAGAACACAGAGATTTTTACGTGGAAAACACCTGGCTCAAAAGGTGAAAAAACCACGACCTACTACTCAGTAGGATTTTCCCAAACTTCCACTAAAATCACTGAGCCAAAACAGCATTTACAAAACTCTTTGTAAACCTAAGGATTAACTCTAATCCCGTTGTAGCAACCAGCCTCTAACTGTTGCGACAACTTCAAGTTAACTTAAGAGTGGCAACGTTCTTTGATTCCTGGCTGTGATTTTTCTTTCCCAAGAGATTGGCAGTACCCTTATCAAAATCTTCTCAATTTTGTCTTCTTCAAGAATAACCCTTCCAAGAGACATAAGTTCATTTGTCAGTGTGGTGAAACTTGTATACATCTCTTGGATGGTTTCCCCTTCCTTCATGGTGAAATTCTCATATTGAGAATACAACAGTGTTCCTCCTGACCTCTTCACTTGAGGTGTTCCTTCATGATCCATTTGCAAAGTGTCCCAGATTTCCTTAGCAGTGTACAGCTTTGAATTCTACTGTACTCGTCTGGACCAAGTCCACAAACAAGCCATTTCTTGGCCTTTGCATTCTTTTCCCACTTCCTTAAGTCCTCAGCATTGCAGTCAGCTCTTGTTTTTGGCACATCCACTCCTTCCTCAATCTTCTTTGTAGTTTCCAAAGGACCATCAGTGACTATGTCCCAGAGTTCATAGGCATCTCCTATGATATGATCTCTTATCCTGTTTTTCCACCAAGAGTAGTAGTGGCCATTAAAGAGTGGAGGCCTATTAATGGATTGCCCTTCCTAGTTTCCAGGTGGTGCGCTCATTTTGATCTGTTCCTAAGGTGTTATCCTCTTCAAGGATAACCTGCTCTGATACCAATTGATGTTCTAAACGTCAATACCACACAAGAGGGGGAGGGGGTGATTTGTGTGGTACCCAATTTTCGCTCTAGAAGAACCTGGTTCTTCTAGGTATACTAACTACTGCTGTTTGCAAAATAATAAATACAAAAATAAAGAACACAGAGATTTTTACGTGGAAAACACCTGGCTCAAAAGGTAAAAAAACCACGACCTACTACTCAGCAGGATTTTCCCAAACTTCCACTAAAATCACCGAGCCAAAACAGCATTTACAAAACTCTTTGTAAACCTAAGGATTAACTCTAATCCCGTTGTAGCAACCAGCCTCTAACTGTTGCGACAACTTCAAGTTAATTCTAACTTGAATACTCAAAATACCTATTACAATTGCTTCTAGATAAAGCTGAAAGGTACAATATGAAACACCTACTATAATTGAACTAGAAATAAAGAAAGACACATAAAACTCTTTATGGAGCTGGTTCTTCAATCTGGTTCATGTAGCTTCTGGTTTGCACACTTGAATCACACACGAACTGCTTGCAAAAAGCCTTGCTATTTTGCTCCCAATTCACGTTTAACTTCTGCATTTTTGTACAACACTTTAATGTGAGAACATCCTGCAATTTATAGAGTTAGTAGATGAAGAAATAACTAGAGTTCTGATGCAACTTTTCCTTGGTGGAAGAGTTCTAATTAATTTCAACTTTTAACTCCTTCCCTATCTTGAATTGTGTTCTCTTTGATTAAGGACTCCTTCTCCTTGTCAATTATGCATCCTTTTCGATCAGGAGATTTAAATACACCAAGTTAAGTTTATCTCCTTCACGTGCAACCCACATGCTCGAATCTGCCCGTTTTTGTGCACCTGAGTGATGGACCTGGTTCATCCTGAGTTCCTTTGTCAGTCTTCAAAACTAACTTTTACTTGGGCCAACAGTATGTATATATAATTATATATTAAAGTTTGCATTTAAAAAGTAAATTAACAAAAAAATAGTAATTGGGTTTCTATATTCATATGCAACTACTAAACTTTCGTATATATAATTCCATCTAGTCGGACAAGCTTTAGGAACCTTTCTTTCTCTAAGGCCAAATTCATCACATTTTTTAAAATACTCTCTAAGTCTACTTCTACGGTTTGAATAAAAAAGCCAATTAAGAGCCATTTTAACCTTTTCAATTTCTAAATTTAAAATTCTCATACCATCACCGACGATTAAATGGTAAATATGACAAACACATCTAACATGGAAATAATTATTAAATGCAGGATTTTTAGTGTTGTTGTAAGTAAGCCTATATCATTAGTGTTACTAGAAGCATTATCCATAGAAATTGCCATTATTTTATCTCTAATGCAAAAATGTCTACAAATATCTGCAACAGTGTTAGCAATAAACTTACCCTTGTGACGTGAATTAATTACTCTATAAGCAATAATGCATTTTTGCATTATCCACTCCTCATCTATCCATGACTTGTAACAGTTAGATAATCACAGTCATTACCACTTCTACCAATATCAGTAGTAATAACAATCCGACAATTTATATGAGTAAATATATACCGCAAATATTGTTCATATTCATGTTTATATTTATAAATATCGCTCTTTACGGTTGCGCGAGGCCAACCTTTATAAGTAGGATTAAAAACTCTTCTAATATAATGCACAAAGTGAGGGTTAGACTATAGGGTAAACACATAACAGTTACCATCTTTACTAATTCTCCACGATCTTTATTTGGATCGTAATATAAAATACCACCGGCCACAATGTTAATTCCTGGTTGAACTAGATTTGAACATGTACTAGGGTTAACCGTAATATCTACACTTGTCCCCTCTAGTTGCGCTTTCATTTGTAAAAATTTAGCTTTATCTCTAGGGTGTGTTTTTATGTGCCTAGTCAAACTACCCGTACCGCTACGGTCTCCAGTAAATTTATGCGCCAACAAACTACCACAAGTTTTACACTTAGCCTTATTTTGTTCTCTTAATTGAGTAAAAAAATTCCAAACAAGTGATGTTTCGGGGCGTTTAGAAGGTTGTCTATTAAAAGTAGGGGTTTCTACAGGTGGGTCGGGCGGGGCATCAGTTGGGTTATTAACAGGACTAGTATGTGTATCATCCAAATCCGGTTGGGTTTCATCTACATCATCATTTTTCTCATCATTTTCAAAAATAGTTTCATTAGGATAAAGAGCATTCATAACTTCATCATTTAATTGTTGACCTGCTGCAACATCATGGCAAAATTCACTATCGGAAAATTGAAAATAAGGGTTATCACTATCAAGAATAATAGGTGCAGGAGGATGGGTAGCATGTCTGGGTCGGGGAGCCGGGGGAAGGGTAGTAGCTTGGCGACTAGATTCACCAATTTTAGATTTTCCCTTACCACCAAACATTTTTTCCAAAGAAAATACCATATTAATTATAATTATGCAAACTAAAACAAACAAAAATATATTCTTAAAACTTAAGAGTTGGAACGAGTTTACCGAATTGACGAACAACTTCTTGAAAATTGAAAATCGTTGAAGACTTGAAGACTTGAATACTCCAATTCACCAACTTCACAATTTTTCACGAAATTGCAATAATAAAATAAGCAATTATAGAAGAGAATTAGATATAGATTGAGAGAGATCAAGAGAGATTGATGAATTTGTGAGTAAAAATGAAAGAATGAGGGGGTATTTATAGTTGAGAATTGGGAAAAAGTGTAATTATATAAAGTTTGGGGTTAAAATAAAGTTTGGGGGCCAAATGGCTATTTTTAAACTCCCAAACGGCTATTTTTTGATGGCCAACGGCTAGATTTTAAAATCTGACCGTTGGTCATTTTTAATTTTTTTTTTAAAATTATAGCCGTTAAGGACCGTTTGGCCCGGTTGAACCGGCCCAGGCCCGCCTGCCGGTCCCGGGCTTAGCGGTCCCGGGCTCGTGGGCTATTTGTTTAAGACCGGCCCGCTACGGGCTTATAGTACCATTTGGGACCGTCCCACTGAGACCGGCCCATTAGGCCCGTTAGGCCCGCGGTTCCGGGCTGGGCCCGGCCCACAGTGCAGTCTTATCTGTTGTTAGTTTCGATCAGGCAGGCTGGTCTTGGTGTTTAGCGAGGTCCTTCTCGGTCCGGAACCAATCGGACGGTCCCGGGGACTCTTAAGTGTGATTCTTGGCGTGAGCAGGTGCTGGGGCCTCCGTGCTCGGCCTGGCTGTTTAGGCTTAGTTCCCGAGTCGGGCTCCGACTCGAGCCTTCATGCCTTTGGATTTTTTGTGCCCGTGCGGGCGGATGGTAGTCGCTTTTATCTTTTGTCCTTGGGCATTTGCTGTTCCAACTGCTTTGGGTTGAAGTGATCTTGCGGGCGCGTGCCCTGGAGATTTAATCGGCTGATGATGGTATCATCCGAACGATGCCCTTAGGCATATTGTAGTTTAACTATTTAGTGGCCCAGTCTCCGAGTCGCGTCGCGATTCGAGCTGTAATCGACCCTTGAGTTTCCCTAATTCTCTGGCTGGCAATAGTGGCTTTTATGCCACGCCCTTGGGCATATTGCAATTTTCGGGTCCAGTCTCAGAGTCGCGTTGCGATTCGAGCTGTAATCGACCCTTAAATTTCATCGAGTCTCCGGGCGGCGACAATGCACTTATGCCGTGCCCTTAGGCATGTTGTACTTTTCGGGTCCAGTCTCCGAGTCGCGTTGCGATCCGAGCTGTAATCGACCCTTAAATTTTATTGAGTTTCTGGCGACGGTGGCACTTATGCCGTTTGGTCGTAGAGACCTTTTAGTATGTGGCCCGGAGGCTTGCATAGTTAACTATTTTGGATCCGGTCTCCGAATCGGGTTACGATTCGAGCTCATTTTAATCCTCAAGTTGTCAAGATTTTCAAGCTGGCGACAATGGCTCTTACTATGAGGCCCGTAGGCTTGCTTAGCTGGCGACAATGGCTCTTACGCTGTTTTTTGCCCGTGGGCTTTTTGTAGGCTTTGTTTCCGCTCGTTAAGGTCTTTTTATAGTATTTTTGCCTGACCCGTCGTCGGTTCCAGAGGAACCTCGATTTCAAGTCGTAGTCGGCGATGTTTTGAGCACCTTGTAAGGTCCATAGCTCGTTGGTCGAGTAGATCGACGCTCTTGCGAGATTTTTCCTGTTGAGGGAAGCCTGTTTTAACCGATTCTTTCCGAAGTGTATTCGAATCAGTGGCCTGCGATTTTTTAGTGACAGTCGGGTGTCCCCGAGTCGCGTTATTTTGGCTGTATCAGCCGTTTCGACCGTAGTCGTATACGTTTGGCCGTAGCTATTTTTGATCCCTAGTGATAGTTTAGGCGTCTACATCGAGGGTATGCCCTTTAGGGATTCTTACAAATGCGACGTATAGCCTAAATATCGGGATTTTCATGCCTGTTGAGGTCTTACAGTTTGTCATGCCTATTGAGGTCTACAGTTTGCAGAATAGATCTGGTTACGCCGAGGCTGCCCGTTAGGGGTCTTACAGTTTCGGGTTTTCCGGTCATATGTCGATTGATAGCAGCCTCCGAGTCATCGAGTTTGTTTAAGCTTGAAGAGAGTTTCTCGCGAGCTTGGAGTTGCCTTCCAAGGGCTTGATGAGCCTGGAGTTCCGACCCTGGGGTCATGTAAGTTGTCGAATTGCTTATACTAAGTCTCCGAGTATTTTGGGGCCCATTTGATGGAGAAACATTTGCCGCGGATATGTCGAAATAGTCTTTCTCGAAGCATGAAATGCCGAAAAGATATTATTTACTGCTTGGCGTAAATATATGCTGTAAATACATATTGTCTCGTTGCTGTGAGCTCGACCCGCACGGGCTCGGCTCCTCCGACATCTGATCTGCTTATATGGTTCCGTTTCGAGACCTAGCCTGCCATTTATTGGCCCTTCCGAGAGGACGGTGCCCTTTAAGAAAAACCATCGTACGTCGCCCGACTATAGAAGGAAGGCCAGCGATCTCGTCGGGTCCTCTTCTGGAGGGCATCCTACTCTGCTAACAATCTTGCTGGCGAGACCCCCTTCAGGTTGGAAACCCGGTCGAGGACAAAGAGCTTGGCGGGTCCCGTAGAGACCTCGAATCTCCGAATGTAGTTTAGAATTTTCTGAATGCCTTGGTTGGTGCCTGCATGTAGGTTAGTAAAAAGGAAAGGAACAATTAAGGAACACAGTAGTCCTTCCCTGCTGCGGGGTGTGTAGGTGATGTTTTTGAGGCTTGGTCCTTTCCTGCCGTTCCGAGGTGTGAGCTTTAATGCACCCTTCCACTGCGTTCAACTAGGCTTAGCCGAATGTGCGGTTCCGCTTACCCTTTGATCCCTTAGAGGGCGGAGAAGTTGACGCCGGCGGCTGGTCATATGGTGAGGGACTTCCTCCCGTCGCATGTATCTTTTGTCGAATGCCTTAGTCCTACCTTTGTCGGGGAATTCCATCCTTTTGGCGGAGTGGGGTTGAAATTGCCTCTGGGTGGTGTACCCTTTGTCATTTGAATAAAACGTCCGCACTTCGCGAGCTCGGCGCTCTAGTCCGAGCTCAAGCGAGTTGTACAGAGGGAGCGGCCTTCCTGATTGTTGCGGCGACTGGCATCTGGAATCCACCAAAGATTCGAGGCGTGGGAGTGATTTGGTTTGTTGGCCCGAACCGTCCTATTGGCTTTGGCCTGACGCCATCGGTGTGGCCGGTCGAACCACCTGCACTCATGGACACATATTTTATTTGAAATAGGTTAAATGAGGGAGGGGATTACCAACGCGTGAATACGAGGCCGAGGCGAAGTCTCGGCGTCCCTTTTCCTGGATGCAAGGGTGTCTTCTGGGCATATTTCCCAGATCCGCCTTTCCCTAGAGGTGAATACTTTCTCTCTGCATTTTACGGATCTTTGAAGGGTGTCGTCGCCCTTTTACCTTCGTGACAATACGCTGTGGCTTGTCGGCTTTATTTTTGCTGATCTGGTTCCTCCCTCACCGCTCGATGATACTTGGTGGCGATCTCTATTGAATAGCACGGTCGTCGTTCTTTCGAGCTGGCAACCTCGTGCGCCCTGCGGTTCCTGCGCCGGGCCATAGTTCTTTTTGCAAGGGTCTCGGTTGAGCGGTTCTGGGCCGTCCGGTGTACCCCGGCTTCGTTTATGGTGATCACGATGTTTGGTGTAGTGATGCTGAAATTGCGCTCGGCTGGGCGGGGTTTCCTTAACAGTTGTGCCTTGTTGAATCCGGTTCCATTGGAGGTTCCTCGAGGATGTTGTTCTCGGGCCATCTCCCTATTGTTGCGATGTAGGTTTCATCTCAAGCCGTTCCTTCCATTCGCTGCGCATGGGTAGTACCTCCGCCTGTTTCGCATCAGCTTCTTTGTCGGGAGTCTGCTTGGATATACCGAGCCCGGGGAGGTTCCCGGACGGTTCCCAACGGCTCTAATTCGTGGCTGATACCGGGTGCGGTCATCCAACTAGTCCTCGGCTGGGTATCTGATCTGGCTTTGCTTGAATTGTCCTGGAGTCGTCGGGCATGCTTCGTTTAGGCTTGAGAAGGCCTGTGCTGCCCAACCACTCGAAACTGGGAGCGATCTCGTTCGTCCTATCGGGAAACGGAGTGCGGCTTTTCGCCGTATTTCATTTCTTCCTCGTTCGGCCTCAGGTGTATCGGGCCTTCTCGGCACTGCTTTGACGGCATGGGCGCGTGCTTCCGCGAAAGACCATGCTGGCATGGTGAGCGAGTCTGTGGGGCCAGGTGCCAGGCGGTGGCGTTGTGTCATGGTTTCTTTCGAGAGAGTTTCTTCGAGCTTCCTCAGAGAGACGGGCTTGAACTCATCATTTCGGAGGTCGCTGCCTTCAAATGAGCACGCGTGAGCGGTGGTGCACCCGTAGGGATTCGAAGTACTGTCGCGCTTAGGGAGTTCCGGCGCTTCGGGTTTCTGCGAAGCGAGTTCCGGGATTGTTTCCTCGGGAGACGGTTGCCGTAAGAGCTTCCACGAACCTGATTCGATCCCTTTGAAGAGGTTCCCGAGCATCCTCACTGTGGCGGGGTCGGTTACGACTCGTCGTTACTTGACCTCTCGGGCATTGGCTCATCGTAAGGAGGTGTCTCCGTCGCTATTGCGCTGGGAGTCCCCGGGCGACTTTGCAGCTGAGCGATAGCCGATTGTCGTGCCTGCAACATTTCAAAAATATCGTGAAGATTAACTTCCTGTTCTTCCCGGTCCGGGGTTTTTTGAGCTTCTTGTTGGTCAACACGCTGTATGCTATCATCAGTGCGCGAGACTTCGTCGACCTGTTGCGCGCCTTGCGAGCCCGCATCCGCTTGAATCGACACAGATGCGTTATCAGGGTCCTATGGTGTCGCGCCAACCATTGAAACAGCCATACTGCTTCCGCCGTGGTTCCCGGGGTAGTCGTGTTCGGTTCCGTTTATCGATCCGGACATTTTAACCTGAAATCAAAGGATCTTGGACAAGAAAAGTGTGAAAGATAACGTGCGTTTGTGTGATGAAACCAGCAAGAAAATAATCACTATTATTTTTAGCCCCACGGTGGGCGCCAAACTGTTTACCGTAAAAATGGTAACAACAATTAAATTTGTAAATGGAATTCTAAAAATACGTGATCTATTCCCGAGCTGGTCGTTAGAGCAGTTGATGCTAAAAATGCTAAGTATAGTGATAAAGCGCGAGCTAAGACGAGGCAGTAAGCAAACCGAAGGGGCCTGTTGCCCGAGTGCGGAGCAGGTCGATGGGGCCTCGGGGTCGGCGTTGGTATCGATATCGGACTATCGGGGATAGCCGGGGATGAGATAACAGTTAGAGGTATGATTAAGCGAGGCTCTATATTACCAATATTAGACGATGCGGTGAAGAACAAGTAAGAAAACAATAAATGTGAAGTGGCCTCGGGCCTATGAGAGCAAATAGCTTAGAAGAAAAGAGGGAGAGGGAGAGATATTATTGCTTTAGTGGAGAAGTGGAGCCACATCCATCCTTTGCAAGGTGGGGCGAGTCCCCTTTATATAGGAGGGGAGTCTTGGCTACAAGTATGTGGGGTTTAAGTACAAAGTACGGTGATGGGATGGATTGACATGATGCCACATCATAGGCTCTAGATAGGCTGGGTCTGTCAGACATAGTCGCGTGCCTAGAGGGCTTCCCCCTCTTGTCCTGGCTTCGTTCTTCGTTTCCTCTGAGTCGAGCCTCGACGAGTCCCGAGGTCGAGAACTCGGTCGCGACCTCCTGCCCTCGAAGTCCCGGGGCATGCTTCTGGAATGCCTCGACAGCGGGAAATTAAGTCTTCTGATTTCACCGCGTACAATATACTTTTAATTTTTGTCAATATCTAAACTAAATATTATTAATTTAATAATATATAAAAATTATTTTTACAATATTATTTATAAATATATGATTACTAAATTAATGTATATTCACGAAAAAATATACATCTTAAATACAAAATATAATATTATTTATACTTATAAAAATTTATAGGCATATATTTTTTATATTAACTTTTAAGTTTTGATAATTGCTTAATTTGAAATTTAATCTAACTGTGTAATTACATTTGTGCAAACAAACAGTAAACTTGTAATTACACTGTAGTTATACTATGACAAACAAACAGGTGGTCGTAATTACACAACTGTGTAATTACCCTAGTAATTACATCAATTCCAATTACATAATGGCTTTCCAAACAGACTGTAGTTGATTTCTTCTCATATGGTCAAGCATTGATGGATAAAGTTAAAATATCCTCAGATTATGGAGAATGACAGGTAATTATCCTACAACTCTCGAATAACTATAATCAACCCTAGCCCCACCCCCACTACACGTGGCAAAATCTTATTGGTTCTGGACATAACTATTTTGTTTAATGCCTACGTGTAATAATTTGATTGATTAAACTCATTTATTTTACTAAAACCAAATAAATATATCATGGAATAGGACGTGGATATTTATTTTTTCATGTAACGATGCTTCAACATTATCCATCCAAGTTGATGGCACCCACGTTTACAAAGGGTTGTCAACTGACCACCCTTTATCAAAGTATTATGAAAAATTACATTGTGTATATAAGTATAATTCTGATTTTAGATATATAAAATATATATTGAACATTCTTTGTCGGGATTTCTTTTTTAGTTCTTTCAAGTTTAAACACCCCTGGAAACATTTTAGGCTTCGCTACTACTAAATAATATGAGAGTTAAAACTCCTGCTGCTCGAAATTGAAATTGATTAAACAAAGGTAATTAAAATATTAGAAAAAGGATATCGAACATGAGAAGGTGATGGTTAGACGGGGAAATGAAGTGGCTTATCTTTTTGCTAAGGAAGCTTCCAAGCAATTTAATATAAGTTAGTTTATTTTGCTGTTCCACCTCCATTCGTCTAAGTCAAAAATATAAACGGATAGAGAAGGAATACATGTTATTAAACTTATTTTGAATAGTATATGTATTAAATTGGCTGAATTTGGCAATCAAAATGCCCTAAGAGACATAATTATGTGTTGTAATATTTCCAAAGAATATAATGCTAATACTAATATAAGTTTTACAGATTTATGATCATTGAATCTCCATTTAGGGAACAAGTGACACATGTCTTTGAGCAATCTTTGCAAAAAGAGCGTACTAAAGTTGAGACCCAATTCTTCGTCTCATCAATCTATGAGAAGGAACATTCGACAATCAATGTGTTACTTTGATTTGCCAAGTTGGATTTCTACTTACTTCAGATGTGGCACAAATAAGAACTTGCTGAAATATCAAGATGCGATATATAAAAATGATAAACCCATTTTGGTTGATCATTTCTCAAGTACTAATATTAATTTGTTATGCTACAGGTGGTGGAACAATTTGAATTTCATGACAACACTTCCATATGCTAGAGATAGAGCAGTTGAATGCTATTTTTTGGACATTAGGACTATATTTTGAGCCACAATATTCTTAAGCTCGCATCATGCTTGTTAAGACTATAGCAATGATTCCGATTATGGATGACATTGTTGATGCTTATGATGCAGTTATAGAACTTGACAAATACACGAATGTTGTACAAATGTAGGAACGCCATCAGATCAATTTATTTAGATATTCCTTGAAAGTGAATATCGCGAAAAAGATTAAGACGAACTTGTACTCATTATACTTATACTTTTTAAAACGCATAAATTTACTTTAGTTTATTCACCTTGCAGATGGGATATCAATGAAATTGATCTGCTCCTCGATTACGTGAAATCAGTTATAAATCTCTTTAGAAGATTATGAGAAGGAATTGTCCGGTGATGGAAGATCTTTTGTTGTCTACCATGCAACACAGAGAGTATGTATGAGCGACCTAACCATCTTTAATTCATTTCTCACTTTGTTTTACTTTACATATATCTTTTAGTGATCATAAACTTGAAGCAGTCAAATTAAATTTTTGTAACACTTGAATTCATATGTTTGGTGTTCACAGATAAAACAAGTAGTACTGAATTATAATATCGAGTCAAAATGGTTTATTGAAGGATACATGGCCCCTGCTATGGAGCAGAATTTTGAGTGGTTGTCAAAGAATCTTAAAATTCCTAAAGCTAGTGTGATAATATGTCGAGTTATTGTTGGCACATCAACTCATAAAATATGAGTTGTATATCACGAAATTATATTATTATAATGAGATTTGAACAAAGTGTTGCAACAATAATTGAGGCAATATAAAAGTTAACCCCTAATCTATCTGAATTTTCAGGTTGAGAAAGTAGGGGACAAATTACAACATGAATTGAGTGTTGCATGAGAGACTATGGTGTATCAATAAAAGAGGGAATGAATAAATTTCAAGAAATGATTGAGGCAGCATTGAAGGATCTTCAAGAAGGAATTCTTACTTGATACTACTGTGGAATTGTTGAACTTCTTTTTTTTTTTCCCAATATTTTTTGAGTTAATAAAAGAATTCAGCTGGAAGAAATGATAGATTTCACTTAAAAGGATGTCGAAGAATTATCTAAAAAGAAAAAAAAGAAGAAACGACGAGAGAATGAAAAGAAAATTTCTGAAAGTGTCGTTGTTCAACATCTATCTAATGATCTTATAGTCTGTTCCAAGTAAAACATGATATAATGACGCGTTTAATTGAGAGGTCTTCAATTTAACAACAATTAATACATAGTTGAACAAACGAGATTAAAATGGCTCGATTAATAGGAAAAACAGTCACAGAATTCAACTAACGATTCCATAAAAAATCCTAGATAATGAGTTTAGCTACTTGATGTCGTGCTATAATTTCATGTATTTTGACGTTATTTACCCTACTTGCTTGTTGCTTGGATGTTAATTTGTGCGATAATTGAGCTTAATAGAGTTTATTTTACGTGTAGGAATGTGTGGACATAAAATGGAGAAAAGTTGCATGAAATAGTACCTCAAAGCTACAAAATGGAGCAATAAAAGAAGACGTGCAGGGCAATGAAAGTCACAGTTGTAGGCAGTGCAAGGCTTTGTCCAAAGCATTGTCATTGGTGCCTCTGACAGTGCCTCGTGGGGAGGTGTCGGCGCCCCTGACGGTGCCTCGCGGAGTAATTTTGGTGCCTCTGACAATGTCCTGCGCCGACGATGCTTATTGGAGCCACTTTTATTTCCTCATTATTCTTTGACGTGTAGACTTTGGCCCCCACATATAAATACCTTTTGAAAGTTAGTTTTTGAAGATATAGACATCATTAGAGAGGCAAGAGGCTATGGAACACTTTGGAAGTACGAATCACACAAGTTTTTCTCTCCGCTCTCTTTTAATTTATAGTTTAATGCTTTTGGATATTACTATGATTATTTACACAATTATGAGTAGCTAAACCCGTGATCTAGGATTGATGGAACCAATTGTTGAATAAAGTCTTGATTGCGTTTTGATATAATTGAGCCGTTTTTACTCTTTGATTGTTCAACAATGTGTTTCTTGTGGTTAATTGAAGGGCACTTGATTAATTGTGTCTAGCTATCTTGTGTTGCTTGAGAGAGAACACTTGATTAGATTGTTGTTGGACAACATCACTTTTGAGTAAGTTAAGAGATTAATTACTTGAATTTAAAAGCGGGATTAGAGATAACAAAGCTTTGGCGCGATCTTTATGAGGTCTGCGAATTGTCAATTAGAGTAGTTCGAGAGAATACTTCTAGTAAATTATCGTAATTGATCGAGAGATAATTGCAATAAACAAAAACTCATCATCTTTAGAGAGTGTTACGGCGAGATTATAGCTAACGTGTCAGGAATTAATCCGGCAATTAGGGACATCATAACGTAACCCTAGAGTTTTTATCCTTGATTCAAACTCTTTCTTGCTAGTTGATAGTTTTTATTGTCATTTTTTCTTAGTTAAATAATTTTTGTTAATTCACAAATCAAATCTTGAACTCTGAAAGTTGTCTGAGCCATTAGTGATACTGAAAAGTTATAGCGAATAGGTTAGTTCCCTGTGGAATTCGACTTTGGACTTTTGAACCGTATTATTTCGATCGCTTAGTCCTTTTTATAAGGCATAATTTAGCGTGATCACTACTCATGTTTAAAGTACTAACAAAATAAAATAATAAAAACGTATGATTCACAGTAGAAAGATTCCTCTCCAACGTGAAAACCTTCGTCTCTACTCCTGATGTGTTGCTCAATTGCTTTTTCTCAAAACAAATAGATAATCTAATTTATAAAAATCGTTCTATTTATACTCCAATAACTTAATTAAAAGACTTAATAAAAGCTGGATGTCAGTACCTGGATCGCTCCCTTAGCAAAAACGGGTCTATACTAAAGGTTCGAACTCGAGATCTATGGTTAAAATATCTATCATTTAAATTGTTAATAGCTAATGCTGAAATACATTGTTACAAGTTCCTAATTTATGTGGGTATGCCTCCTATGAAATAGTTGACCAATGATTTGATGNTTCATGCACTTGCCTAAATATAGAATTAGATGAATTAGTATTTATTTTATATTTTATATTTATTAATTTTAAATAAAAATAAACAATGTTAATTATTCAGTATTCAAATCTAATTAATTCACATATTAATATCTATATGGTATTAAGAGACTCAGACATCTCAATCGTAATACATATCTTAATATTCAGATGTACCAGTCTTAATAAAAACAAATAAATCCTAAATATAAAATCGTTGCAAAGGTGGTGAAGATTCTTTTTCATGTGTTAGCATTTAGTACTAGATCTTGACCATATTTTCAACTTTTTTTATTACTAGTTCTGGACACGTGTGTTGCACGTGGAACCCCATGTTAATTGATTTAAAATTTTAAGAAAATGATATTTATTTATATAGTTAAAGAGAAAAAAAAGTAAAAATAAAAATAAAAATAGTTGATACATTGCATATATAGTCAGAAACACAGAAATGGATATATTTGTCACATAATTAGTACTGCAATTTTTGACTTTAAAAATTAAAATATACTTTCAATAAGACTTGTAAAATCATAAAGCGATTCCAAAAACTGGATTAACTAAAAAAAATTTCAAATTTTCATTATATATATACTGAGCAAATGGAAATTTCTAAGAATCAAACAAATCCACCATAAAATAATATTAAAAAATGCCATTTTTTTTGCACTGCTACTGTTTGGGGAAATGCCCTGAAATTTATAATATATTTACATGACGAGTCAAGATATTATAATTTTGTAAGCATTCTGCCCCTAACAACAACAACGCAAATGATAAGAAAAAGGCACACAAAAAAAGATATATAAAATGTTGAACCCCTTATTGAGAATTCTAGCTCTACCACATACTGGCTACTGTCACTTGTGAATAACGATTAGTTCAGTAGCTATACAAAAAAATCGTGTTGCTGACATATATAATTTGTGCATAACTTATGAAAGTACAAAAATTGATTTTTGAGGAGCAAATTTGACTCATTCCCCTACCAGATAATTAAAAGAGATTGTAGAGAGAATTTTCTTTAAATGCTACCATCCTGAGTACCGCTGTGGTGTACTCATGCCCTTCCTGCGCATGTTTTGCATGTGCAGATCCAGGTACCTCTTCTCAGGCGCACTATCCTTGAGGCGAGGAGATACACGGAGACTTCGAGGTATATCTGCAGTGTCCGCAGACCGAAGAGTCTTCTTCCTTATTCTAGTTGTAGAGATGTTATCCTATCATACTGTTGATGTAGATATTCTAGAGATTAGAGTACTTATGGTAATTCTATTAGCCTGTGTTTCCCGTGAGTTTCCGGGTTTTGGGATTTAGTTGTAGACTTCCGCATACCTTTAGAGTTGTATAGGCCGGGCGGCCTTATATTCAGTTGTTATTTTTCATATGTTCAGTTTTAATTGATTATTCCTCAAGTTAAAAGGTTATTTACGCACTGTTAGGCTTACCTAGTTGTAGGAACTAGGTGCCATCACGACATGTTCATGGAGGGTGAACGGGGGTCGTGACATCAACCAATTCCCAGGTATGGTTGCTCAATATGAATTCTATTTCACTATTGACAGCTTCTTTCCAATATTGTGCTTCTGAGGAAGACATTGCTTCCTTGAAGGTACGAGGCTCATTTTCTAGCAGGAAAGTCAGAAAATCTTGACCGAATGAGGTAGATGTCCGTTGACGTTTACTTCTTCTCGGATTTTCCTCATTAGGCATACCATTTGTTATTTCCTCCCGAGGTCGTTTTGACTTTTGGTAGGTCACTTCACTTTCCTTTTTATACGGATAAATAGTTTCAAAGATTTCAGCATTATCTGATTCTATTATCGTATTAACGTGAATCTCAGGATTTTCTAATTTATGAACCAGAAAATGATATGCCTTGCTATTGGTTACATATCCAATAAATATACAATCAACCGTTTTTGGACCTATCTTAACCCTTTTAGGTTTAGGAACTTGTACCTTAGCTAAACACCCCCACACTTTGAAGTATTTCAAGCTGGGCTTCCTTCCTTTCCATTTTTCATAAGGAATGGACTGTGTTTTACTATGAGGTACACGGTTGATTATTCGATTAGCTGTAAGTATAGCTTCCCCCCACAAGTTCTGTGGTAAACTAGAACTTATCAACAACGCATTCATCATCTCTTTCAACGTTCGATTCTTTCTCTCCGCAATTCCATTAGATTGTGGAGAGTAAGGGGCAGTTGTTTGGTGAATAATGCCATTTTCCAAACATACTTCTTCAAAAGGAGATTCATATTCGCCACCCCTATCACTTCTTATCATTTTGATCTTTTTGTTTAGTTGTGTTTCAACTTCACTCTTGTATTGCTTGAAAACATCAATTGCCTCATCTTTACTATTAAGTAAATAAACATAGCAATATCTCGTGCTATCGTCAATAAAAGTAATAAAATACTTTTTCCCACCGCGAGATGGTGTTGACTTCATGTCGCAAATATCTGTGTGAATTAAGTCTAAAGGACTTGAATTCCTTTCAACGGACTTATAAGGATGCTTAGCATACTTTGATTCCACACATATTTGACATTTGGAATTAATGCAATCAAATTTTGGCAATACTTCTAAATTTATCATTTTTCGCAATGTTATGAAGTTGACGTGACCTAAGCGTGAATGCCATAAAGTGTTTGACTCAAGTAAGTAAGAAGAAGCATCAACTTTATTGATAGGAACTGCTATTACATTTAGCTTAAAAAGGCCCTCATTCAGGTAACCTTTTCCTACATACATATCATTCTTACTTAGTACAACACTATTGGAAACAAAAATACATTTGAATCCATTCTTGACAAGAAGTGAGGTAGACACAAGATTCTTGCGAATTTCTGGAACATGGAGAACTTGGTTTAGAGTCACTATTTTTTCCCGACGTCATCTTTAACGCAATCTTGCCAACTCCTTCAATTTTGGCTGTAGACGAATTTCCCATGAAAATTGTCTCGTCGGGTCCTGCGGGGGCATAAGAAGAAAATAACTCCTTGTTAGCACAAACATGGCGGGTGGCTCCAGAATCTATCCACCATTCTTTAGGATTTCCTACCAAGTTGCATTCAGACAACATGGCACACAAGTCCTCCATTTCTTCAGCATTTTCAACCATGTTAGCTTGATTCTTCTTCTTCTTATCATTCTTTGGTGCACGACAATCCACGGCCTTATGCCCAGATTTTCCACAGTTGTGGCAATTACCCTTGAACTTTTTCTTGCTTGGAAAATTCTTTGGTCCAGAAGCTTTCTTTCTCTTCTTATTTTGTGGCGCCTCCTCAACAATGTTAGCCCTTATTATTGTCGAGTTTCCACGTGAATTCTTTTCAGCATTTTTGTTGTCTTCTTCTATCCTCAAACGAACAATCAAGTCTTCAAGTGTCATCTCCTTCCGCTTGTGTTTTAGATAGTTCTTAAAGTCCTTCCACAACGGAGGTAACTTCTCAATGAAAGCGGCATATTGAAAGGCCTCATTTATGACCATACCTTCAGCAAGGAGGTCATGCACAATGACTTGTAATTCTTGGACATGAGTTATGACCGACCTAGTGTCAATCATCTTGAAATCCAAAAACCTTGCAGCCACGAACTTCTTAAGTCCGGCATCCTCAGTCTTGTACTTCTTCTCAAGCGCATTCCATAACGCTTTTGAAGTTTCCATGACACTATAGACATTGTACAAGCTATCTTCCAAACAACTCAAAATGTAGTTTTTGCACAAGAAATCAGAATGTTTCCATGCTTCAGTTACAACAAATCGTTCGTCATCCGGAGTGCCTTCAGCCAGGACCGGAGGATCCTCCTTGATAAATCGCTGCAAACTCAACGTAGTAAGATAGAAGAGCATCTTCATTTGCCAACGTTTGAAGTCGATTCCGGAAAACTTTCCGGGTTTTTCTGCTGGTGCCATATCATGAGCAGGAGTTGAACGGCTTGACGAGGCAGCAACATTCGTAACAGTAGCACCAGTTCCCGCTACATTTCCATTAGTTTGGTTTTCATTCGTCATTTTTCTGTAGAGTTGGAAACAAAACAGAACTTTGTTAAATCAGTGAAGTTTTGATATCTTCAAACTGAATACCAAACCAAACATACAACACGTAACAATGGTGAAGTTTTTATATATTTCAAACCCGTACGTTTATTATTCCAGTAAAGTTTTGATATACTTTAAACCAGACAGAACAATTATTGGAGTAGAAAGCACGAAGGCTTTAGTCTCCAAACCAGTATACAAAATATAGATAACAGTTTATAATATATATTTCAACACAAAAACGTTAGATGTCAAATTCCTTAAGCTTGTAACCCGCTACTGTGTTAAAACACAAAATCAGAAAACTGTTAGAAGAATAAAAGAAACTGGAAAACAGTTGAGAATAAGAAATATTCTGAGTCCACAATTTGCTTGTGCGTCCTTAAGGAATTTTAACCCCCTCACACGTTGCCAAGGTAATGAATTAAATCCTCCCAAGATCCTACCGCGGTTACGCCAATTCTGAATTAATTAAATAAATTTTGTCCAAAAATAATCTTATCGATTGACAAATCCGAATCCGAATCCGAATCCGAAGCCGAAGCCGAAGCCGAAGCCGAAGCCGAAGCCGAAGCCGAAGCCGAAGCCGAAGCCGAAGCCGAAGCCGAGCCGAGCGAGCGACGACGACGGCGCGAGGGTTCATTCTCTTCAACTCCTTTTAAGATCTTTAAGAAGTGATTCTATATATATACACACAAATGTAGTTGTCCCTCACCAATGAGGGACAAAGTTCAAGACAAAAGCTCACTTCATTCAAATTTTCATTTCCCTCCATTTTATTTCCCACCATTTCCAATTCACACTCTTAGACTTTAAAGCCTAATGCTTAAAGTCTTTGAAGCCCAATGCTTTAAAGTCCAACAATGAGTAGCTAAACCCATGATCTAGGATTGATGGAACCAATTTTTGAATAAAGTCTTGATTGCGTTTTGAAATAATTGAGCCGTTTTTACTCTTTGATTGTTCAACTATGTGTTTCTTGTGGTTAATTGAAGGGCACTTGATTAATCGTGTCTAGTTATCTTGTGTTGCTTGAGAGAGAACACTTGATTAGATTGTTGTTGAACAACATCACTTTTGAGTAAGTTAAGAGATTAATTACTTGAATTTAAAAGCGGGATTAGAGATAACAAAGCTTTGGCGCGATCTTTATGAGGTCTACGAATTGTCAGCTATGGTAGTTCGAGAGAATACTTCTAGTAAATTATCATAATTGATCGAGAGATAATTGCAATAAACAAAAACTCATCACCTTTAGAGAGTGTTACGGTGAGATTATAGCTAACATGTCAGGAATTAATCCGGCAATTAGGGAAATCATAACGTAACCCTAGAGTTTTTATCCTTGATTCAAACTCTTTCTTGCTAGTTGATAGTTTTTATTGTCATTTTTTTCTTAGTTAAGTAATTTTTGTTAATTCACAAATCAAATCTTGAACTCTGAAAGTTGTCTGAGCTTATCATTAGTGATACTGAAAAGTTGTAGCGAATGGGTTAGTTCCCTGTGGAATTCGACTTTGGACTTTTGAACCGTATTATTTTTGCATCGATTGCTTAGTCCTTTTTATAAGGCATAATTGAGCGTTATCACTACTCATGTTTAAAGTACTAACAAAATAAAATAATAAAAACGTATGATTCACAGTAGAAAGATTCCTCTCCAACGTGAAAACCTTCGTCTCTACTCCTAATGTGTTGCTCAATTGCTTTTTCTCAAAACAAATAGATAATCTAATTTATAAAAATCGTTCTATTTATACTCCAATCACTTAATTAAAAGACTTAATAAAAGCTGGATGTCAGTACCTGGATCGCTCCCTAGCAAAGACGGGTCTATACTAAAGGTTCGAACTCGAGATCTGTGGTTAAAATATCTATCATTTAAATTGTTAATAGCTAATGCTGAATTACATTGTTACAAGTTCCTAATTTATGTGGGTATGCCTCCTATGAAATAGTTGACCAATGATTTGATGCTTCATGCACTTGCCTAAGTATAGAATTAGATGAATTAGTATTTATTTTATATTTTATATTTATTAATTTTAAATAAAAATAAACAATGTTAATTATTCAGTATTCAAATCTAATTAATTCACATATTAATATCTATATGGTATTAAGAGACTCAGACATCTCAATCGTAATACATATCTTAATATTCAGATGTACTAGTCTTAATAAAAACAAATAAATCCTAAATATAAAATCGTTGCAAAGGTGGTGATTCTTTTTCATGTGTTAGCATTTAGTACTAGATCTTGAACATATTTTCAACTTTTTTTATTACTAGTTCTGGACACGTGCGTTGCACGTGGAACCCCATGTTAATTAATTTAAAATTTTAAGAAAATGACATTTATTTATATAGTTAAAGAGAAAAAAATGTAAAAATAAAAATAAAAATAGTTGATACATTGCATATATAGTCAGAAACACAGGAATGGATATATTTGTCACATAATTAGTATTGAAATTTTTGACTTAAAAATTGAAATATACTTTCAATATGACTTGTAAAATCATAAAGCAATTCCAAAAACTGGATTAACTAAAAAAAATTCAAATTTTCATTTTATATATACTGAGCAAATGGAAATTTCTAAGAATCAAACAAATCCATCATAAAATAATATTAAAAAAATGTCATTTTTTTTGCACTACTACTGTTTGGGGAAATGCCCTGAAATTTATAATATATTTACATGACGAGTCAAGATATTATAATTTTGTAAGCATTCTGCCCCTAACAATAACAACGCAAATGATAAGAAAAAGGCACACAAAAAAAGATATATAAAATGTTGAACCCTTTATTGAGAATTCTAACTCTACCACATACTGGCTACTGTCACTTACGATTAGTTCACTAGCTACACAAAAGAATCGTGTTGCTGACATATATAATTTGTGCATAACTTATGAAAGTACAAAAATTGATTTTTGAGGAGCAAATTTGACTCATTCCCCTACCAGGTAATTAAAAGAGATTGTAGAGAGAATTTTCTTTAAATGCTACCATCCTACCACCAACAAAATAGATTTTCATGCTACAACACTCATTTCCATGTCAAGTCCATACATAAGATACCTTGCAGATACATGGTTGTTGTTGGTCTTGATAGCTAGAGGCGAGCCAGGATTTCAAATATATGGGTTTGAAATTCTAATTTTCTAAGTTATTAGGTCAAATATAGAGTTTGAAAGCTACTGAGTTTGATTACACCTATCTCCGACACTCTAGCTTCGCTCCTGTTGATATCACCCTTTTTTACATAACTTCTTGATCTTTGAAAGAATCGGCGTGCAGAAACAATATATATCAAGTGTTAAAAAGAAAAAGAATACTTCGACAATATTTTGTGACAGATTGGGATTGAGCCTTATTTGTTGTTGTACACACGTCAATGAAGCATGATATTATAAACTATTTTGACAGATAGGAAGTAGGCGAAGAGTCCAACAATAATGTATAGGACATCGAACTTTTTAAGAAATACTAAAATATTCCATGCTTTAATTGAATTAGTCCACAATAAATAATTCAATGTGCCTCTTCAAATGCTATTTCAATGTGCCTCTTCAAATGCTAGTTGGATAATGCAAGTGTGGTTAATTAATGTATTGACATATGAAAGAAATGTTATTTATTCATTTATTGAATTATGCAAGCTATATATATATATATATATATATATATATATATATATATATATATATATATATATATATATATAGCATGAAGCTTGCATAACGAAGTTAATAATTGCTAGTATTATGTTCTTAATTAGTTTCAATAATAGAACTTCTTAGCATTATCTTCTCAATTTATCATTAATCAGTTTCAATATGTATAGAATACAGTCAAACCTCTCTATAACAGTTTATATTTCCGATAAAAAGTTGATTGTTATAGTGAATGACAGTTATATATGAATGGTGATATATAGAAGGCTGAATGCATAGGCAGCCCCTTAAACTTGTCTTTTTTTTTACATCTAGGCACTTTAACTAACCCTATGACCAATTGAGCACTTCATCTCAATTTTAATTGTGTCTATTAAACACTAGAAGCTGACATGGCAGAAACGGTGAATCTCACCTAATCTGAGCGCGTGAACCAGTTAGAAAAGAGAACTGAACTAGTCTTTTTTTTTGGTTTCCCACCCGGTATTCGGTATCCGCATACCAATAATTTTTCCATACCAGGGCTCGAACTCGACACCTATGGTTAAGGAAAGAAGCAGTCCCATCCCTTTAGTGCTAACTAGTCTTCTTCTTCACCAATCAAGCCATACGCCATTATCTCACATCTCACACTTCCCCTCACTATTTACAGAAAAATTCCAAACCACCATGGATATGGCATCTCTCTCTTCAGTACCATAACTTAACCAAACCATACAAACAAACAGAAACCCAACACACAAAGTTGCATACAGAAGTCCAAGAATACATCCAGCAATAAATAAAGAAAAATGCACACCCAACTTTAGAAACAAGAATTTTCAGCTAATCACACTTTTTATTTTCGTAATTGTTGTTAAATTCTCGTGGCGGAAAGTAATGTGAGGTCTGTTGGTTTATTCCCAAAATACCAATCTTACTTTGCTAAACTTTATGGGAGAGCAGCCATGCCTGAGCTTAGGTTAATGAAGAGAAAAAGAGAAGAAATTAGAGTAGAGAGGAAAACAGAGAAGGAATGAAAAATAGTAACTGCTTCTCATTAATTCTAAAACTGATGTACAATGGTATGTGTATATTTTTACACGTGAGTTTATCACCTACCTACTTAACTAATCTAGCTAAGTGTAAATAGACTAAAATACCCTTCAAGCTTTAAGTCACTCCTCTTTCCTCAACACTCCCCCTCAAGCTAGGTGATACAAAAATGTCAAGAACACCTAGCTTGGACATTAAGTATTCATGTTGCACTCTAGTCAACCCTTTTGTTAAAACATCTGCAAGTTGCTCCTTTGTGGCCACATACTCAGTCTTCACCAGCCCACTTTGTATTTTCTCTCTTATAAAATGGCAATCAATCTCGATATGTTTGGTACGTTCATGGAATACTGGATTTGCAGCTATCTGAATTGCAGTTTTGCTATCAGTGTGAATGGTTACAGGGAGAGCCACAGGAATTCCAACATCTTTGAATAGCCCTAGTATCCAAACTATCTCTGCCACAGTTGATGCAATACTCCTGTATTCTGATTCTGCAGAGCTCCTAGAGATAGTGCTCTGCTTCTTAGACTTCCAGGATATTAGTGAGTCACCATACATAATGAAAAAACCAGTTACAGACTTTCTAGTGAGAAGACATGCTGCCCAATCAGCATCACAATAGGCTGTAACTACATTCTTCTTCTTGGTAGACAATAATATGCCTTGTCCAGGCTGATTCTTCACATATCTGACTACTCTCTGTGCTGCCTCCATATGAGATCTTTTGGGCTTCTGCATGAACTGGCTCAGTGTCTGAACACTGAAGGCTATGTCTGGTCTTGTGACAGTCAAATAAAGAAGCTTTCCTAATAATCTTTGATACCTGGTGGGATCAGATAACAAATCATCAGTTGTTGTGCTGTGCAAGTCTGTATGATCATCATAGTCTTTGGTTGTCAACCTAGTGTTGATTTCAATAGGAGTAGCAACTGGTTTGGCAGCCCCCAGCCCAAGCTCAGAGATTAGTTCCAAGCTATATTTCCTTTGGTGCATTAGAATGCCTTGTTGTGACCTAGCAAACTCAATGCCAAGGAAATACTTCAGTTCACCTAGGTCTTTCATTTTAAAAGCTTGCTGTAGACTGGTCTTGACTTCTTCTAGTTTCATCAGATTAGGTCCAGCAAGTAGCATATCATCTACATACACCAAAATGACTATGGTGTGTTCACCTGTTCCTTTGGTGAACAAGGAGTGGTCATGTTGACTCTGTGAGAATCCAAACTTTAGTAGTGCTTCTGAGAGTTTGGCATCCACTGTCTTGGTGCCTGTTTAAGCCCATACAAGGATTTCAGAAGTCTGCATGCTGGTCTGTTCTCCCCCTGACTCTGAAAGCCTTGAGGAAGAGTCATATAAATTTCATCATGTAGATCTCCTTGAAGAAATGCATTGTACACATCCATTTGATGGATATGCCAATGCTCAGAGGCAGCCACAGCTAATACTGTCCTAACAGTAACCATTTTGACCACAGGACTGAAGGTTTCCTGGTAGTCAATACCCTCTAGTTGGCTATACCCCTTTGCTACAAGCCTAGCCTTGAATCTTTCCACCTCTCCTGTGGCTTTATACTTCACCTTATATATCCATTTGCAACCAATGGGGACTTTGTCAGGAGGTAAGGGAACCACATCCCAAGTGTGGTTGGACTCCAATGCAGTGATCTCAGCTTGCATTGCTTCAACCCACCTAGGGTCCTTGACAGCATCCTCAAATGTGGTAGGCTCTACTATGGAAGAAAAAGCAGTGAGGTAGCACTGGTACTTGGGCGACAAACCATCATATGAAATGTTGTTAGCAATAGAATAAGGGACAGTCTTGTGACTAGGACATGTCACAAAATCTTTCAGCCAGAGTGGAGCCTGCTTAGTCCTCAAAGATCTTCTCAGCCCAGTAGAGTGGTGATCAACTGAAGGTGGCAAAGATGATACTCCTTCAGATGTCTCCTGGCTTGAGGTATCACTTGCAGGACTCTGATTGAGTGAAGAAGAAGGACCCTCGTGTAAGCTATGGGGTTCATGTGATGTGGAGAAGTAGTCTGCATCATAAGTAGGAGATTCAGAAGGCAGAAATACAGGTGGAGAAGGATGAAGCTCCTTAAAAGGAAAAGTATCCTCTCTAAAGGAAACATCCCTGTTGATGAAGAAGCAATTGGTAGAAAGATCCAGCAGCAGATAGCCCTTTTGAGTGTCAGAGAAACCCATGAGGACTGAAGGGTTGGCCCTGGGAAGCAGCTTGTCTGTCTCTTGCACTTGTTTGGCATAACACAAACAACCAAGGACTCTCAAATGCTCCAAGTTAGGTTCCTGTCCATATAGCAACTCAAAAGGGGATAAGCCATTTAGGACAGAACTTGGCATTCTGTTGATAATATAGGTAGCTGCAATAACACAGTGACCCCAATACTTGATAGGAATCTGTGCTTGAAATCTCAAGGCTCTAGTTACCTCCAGGATATGTCTGTGCTTCCTTTCAGCAACTCCATTTTGCTGAGGAGTGTATGCACAAGTCTTCTGATGAACAATGCCATATTTTTGAAATAGAGCAAGACAGGTAGAGTTTACAAACTCAGAACCATTATCAGATCTGACTGTCTTGAGAACTTTGTTGAATTGAGTTTGAATAAACACAATAAACTGAGTCAATACCACACACACATCAGACTTTAGCCTTAGCAGAAATAACCAGGTCATTCTAGTGAAATCATCCACTACAGTTAGAAAATACCTATGACCATCAACTGTTGCCTGTTTGTAAGGACCCCACACATCAACATGAATAAGATCAAAAGCAGCAGTACTTTTAATGCAACTATTAGGAAAGGGCAGTCTGGTCTGCTTAGCACATGGACACACAGTGCATTTATTGAGGATATCAGTAATAGTTGCTAATTTTGCAGGGAACAATTTATTAAGGACTGAACTAGACACATGACCTAATCTTTTGTGCCACAAGCTAACATCTATAGTAGAGTTCCTCCTGTGTGTTTTAACTCCAGCTGCAGCCAGTGAGATGGCAGTGAGTCTCTTTGCACCATGTTTCTGCAGAAAATATAGGCCATCTCTCTCTCTACCAATCTCCCTCACCCTGCCACTGAAGAGATCCTGGAATACACAGAAATCAGGATAAAAGGAGGCAAAGCATTTTAGGTCTCTTGTCACCTTTGAAACAGACAACAGGTTGAATTTGAACTGAGGCACATAGAAAACTTCTTTAATAACATTGTTGTCAGAAATATTACTGTCTCCAATATGTGGACTTGAGTAAAATCTCCATTAGGTAGTAGCACCTGTCTTGGCTCACTAGGAGCAGTTAAGGATGTTTTAGTGAGCATGTTAATGTCTGAAACCATATGGTTTGTGGCACCAGTATCAATGATCCATTCCTGCAGACTAGGTGATGAAGCCAGGAGAGCAATGTGAGTACCTGCTACATTTGCCTGAGAAGTGGAAGCAGAAGTGTGATTGTGATTGTTGTTGAGGATCTGCATAATTTGCTCATATTGTTCCTTGGTGAATGGAAAAGCACCTCCCTGAGCTGTGGATTGGGAGTTTGTAACATTGCTGGCTTGTGGAATAGAAGAACTACCCTGAACTTGAGCACTAGCACTTCCTTGTCCCCTATAGTTTCCACCACCTTGACTCATAGGCTGATAATGACTGTAATTTGTAGGCAATGATTGCAAAGGAGTACCCTGAGAAGTATTTTCAGCATAAAAAGGCATAGAGTAACCAGGTTCTACCATGACATTGTGTGCACTAGCTCCCCCTTTCCTCTTAGACTTAAAATCAGTTGGATAGCCTATGATTTTGTAGCAATTCTCCTTACTATGACCTTTCATTTTGCAGAAGTCACACTGAACATTGTAGTGCCTTTTAGGTCTTGAACTAGAATTAGACTTAGCACTATAAAGTGCTGTGGAATCATAGCTATTAGGGTTCATAATAGGAGGGGGACCTAATATACTAGCAGATGCAGCTACAGTTCGTTGACTTTCATCACTCATAAGCATAGCATAAGCCTGATTTACTGTAGGCAAAGGCTTCATCATGAGAATTTGGCTCCGAGCTTGTGAGTAGGAGTCATTCAAGCCCATTAAAAACTGATACACCTTTTGTTTTCGTAGATGCATAATAAACTCCCTTGTCTTTACACAATCACAACCAGGTGTAGGTATTATAGATTCAGATTCATCCCAGAGATCCTTAAGTTTTGAGTAATAAACAGAGATAGAGGATGTACCTTGACACAAAGTGGCAGTTTCCTTGTGTAAATTGTAACATCGAGTGTCATTTACCTTGTCAAATCTCTCCTGCAGATCTAGCCACACCTTTTGTGCATTAGTAGCATAGGCTATGCCACTGATTAGTGATGGAGCAACTGAGTTCATCAGCTACGATAGTACGATAGCATTACACCTTTCCCATTGGTACCAGTATTTCTCGCGAAACCTCTCCTTTGGCCATTGACCATCAACAATTCCCAGCTTATTACGACCTAACAAGGCAATTCGCATCGATCTATACCATAGAGAGTAGTTATCAGTTCCAGTTAACCGAAATGAGATCAAGGAGATTCCGCTGGTATCACCAGGTGCCAAATACAGAGGATGAGTTACTGCAACTGTAACTCCTTCCTTGAACTCATCGTCCGATGATGCATGCAAAGTAGTCTCAGCTGTGACAGTAGCATTCTCATCATCAATCGCCATTGTCAACTTATTCTAGGGTTTTATTTTTCTCAGATCTGGAAGCAATTGTGATTGCAATTGATTCAAATTGACAGAAACTTAAATGAATGAGGAAGAGAAATTTTTGGATCGATTTGAGCTTCGATTCTGAGCTCAAGGCTCTGATACCATGCTAAACTTTATGGGAGAGCAGCCATGCCTGAGCTTAGGTTAATGAAGAGAAGAAGAGAAGAAATAAGAGTAGAGAGGAAAACAGAGAAGGAATGAAAAATAGTAACTGCTTCTCATTAATTCTAAAAATGATGTACAATGATATGTGTATATATTTACACGTGAGTTTATCACCTACCTACTTAACTAATCTAGCTAAGTGTAAATAGACTAAAATACCCTTCAAGCTTTAAGTCACTCCTCTTTCCTCAACATACTTCCATATAAGTAGACCCAGAAGCATTTTTCTTAATTACTAGTCGTTTGATACTTCATATTGCCAGAATCTATAGAACTTGGCTATAATTTGATGGATGAAACTAGACGATCTCGACGGAGATGATCTCCGATCTGATCTAACGGAGGAAAATCTTAATTTTAATGGAGAAATCCTTATCCTTCTCCTCCTCCTCCTCCTCCACCTCCGCCTTTTCGCTATTAGTATTTTTAGTAATATCTCTTCGCGTTATAACAACATGCTTAGCGATGAATATAAGCACTGATCAATCTTCTCTTCTGGTGTTGAAAGCGCGCATCACTTCAGATCCTAATAACATTCTTTCAACAAATTGGTCTTCTTCAACCTCAGTTTGTAAATGGATTGGAATCACTTGTGGTTCTCGTCATCAACGAGTTACTGTACTGAATATTTCAGGTTTAGGGTTTAATGGTACTATCCCACCCCAACTTGGAAATCTCTCTTTTCTTGTTTCACTTGATCTAAGCCACAACTATTTCCATGGCGAATTACCACCAGAAATCTCTCATTTACCAAGATTGAGAGCCATTGATCTTAGTGACAACTACTTAACTGGTCAAATTCCTTCGTTTTCGGGTGATATTTGAATGTTGTCTCTTGAAATGAATAGTTTCAGTGGGTTCATTCCTTCTTCTATCTCTTGAATCAAGAATCTTGAATTCTTGAAACTAGGTTACAACAATTTGGAAGGAAATATTCCTAGAGGAATAGCTACTGATCTTCAGAATTTGAGATTGTTGAGCTTTGGATTCAATAAACTCAATGGCTCAAATGTGTTATCTATATTCAACATCTCATTACTAGAAGATTTGGAACTTGAAAATTCTGGTTTAAGTGGTGATCTTCCATCTGATTTGTGTCGTCGCCTTCCCAGATTGCGAAAGCTTGATCTTAATTCTAATAAGTTAAGTGGAAAGATACCAAGAACCATTTCTGAATGCTCACAACTTCAAGTTTTAAAGTTGATGGAAAATAACTTAGATGGAACAATTCCAAGAGAACTAGGGAACTTACAGTTGCTGCAAGATTTAAGTCTTGGAAATAATACGTTAGAAGGTATGTGTTTACCATTTTTTGGGAAGTTCAATTTTAATAATAAAAAGGGCAGCCCGGTGCACTGATCTACAGCGATGCACGGGGTTCAGCCCGGAGAAGGGTCGGACCACAAGAGTCTGTTGTACGCAGTCTTATCGAACCCGTAACCTTCACATGGCAACAATTTTACCGGTTACGCCAAGACTCCTCTTTTATATATATATATAGAGAGAGAATTTTTATAGCATGTTTGCTAAGCTTCTTGGATGCTAAAAATGCCTATTTTTTACGAACAAATTGATTTCAAATATTAAAAACTATTTAATGTAAACTAGCACTATGTATGTTACTTCATCTATTGTCAACTGCAAATATATTATATATGGTTGGTTTGATTCTCTATGACCATTATTGCATAGAGTTGAGCTCTAGTTACAGTAATGATTTTTTATGTGATATGTCTTTTGACAGGCACAATTCCATCTGAGATTGGTCATCTTTATAACTTGAAGCTGTTAGTCATGGAAAAAAATAAATTAAAGGGCTCGATCCCTTTAACCATATTCAACCTTTCATCACTTGAATTTCTATATATGAGTGGAAACATGCTTGAAGGACCTTTACCAAGAGACATTGGAAATATGACTATGCTTACCGCACTTGATCTTGGAAATAATCACTTGACAGGTATCGAAAAATTATTCAATCCACGTTATTTTACAGTTAAGTTTTCTGGGAAAAAAATGAAGGGGAGCCTTGGCGTAACTGGTAAAGTTGTTGCCATGTGACCAGGAGGTTACGGGTTCAAGTCTTGTGGTAAAACAGTCTCTTGCAAAAATGTAGGGTAAGACTGGTTACAATAGACCCTTGTGGTCCGGTCCTTCTCCGCGCCCCGCGCATAGCGGGAGCTTAGTGCACCGGGCTCCCTTTTTCAATCTGGAAAAAAAAATATATGTAAAAAGGGTAGTTCGGGGTACAAAGTATCCCGCATTTATGCAGGTTACGAAGAAGGACCGCACCCTAAGGGGTATGATGTAGACAGCCTACTCTAATGCAAGCATTAGTGACTGCTTCTATGGCTCGAACCCGTGACCTATAGATTACATGGAGACGCTGGGAAAATATGACAGTTCTTTTCATTCACCTTTACTAATTTTTGCAGGTGTAATTCCAGATGAACTTGGTAACCTTCAAGAGTTGGTGGACCTTTCATTGTATTTGAATAACTTTAGTGGTTCTATCCCAATTGGTATCTTCAATATTTCTACTCTTATATCTATTTCACTATCAGATAACCACTTTTCAGGTAATCTTCCTTCAACTATAGGCCATGGTTTACCTAATATTGAAGGAATATTTCTAGGTGAAAAACAATATTAATGGTATATTACCAAATTCCATCTCAAATTTTTCTAAGCTTACTGTTCTTGGACTTGGTGGAAATGAACTCACAGGTTCAATTCCTAAATCTCTAGTAAACTTAAGACTTCTTGAAGTTCTCCACTTACAAAGCAACTTCTTTATTGGTGAAACTTCAACACTGAGCTTTATTACTCCTTTGATAAACTTAGTAGATTTGAGGTTATCTTTCAATCTCCTAAATGCAGTTCTTCCAAAGTCTATTGGCAATCTTTCTCTTCAATGGTTTTCGGCAATAGGTTGTAATCTCAAGGGTCATATTCCAAATGAAATTGGAAATTTGATAAATTTATTATCTTTGGAGCTAGAAGACAATGACTTTACTGGTGTTGTCCCGACAACGATAAGTTCTTTGACAAACCTTCAACAACTTTCACTTGGTGTAAATAGAATAAATGGTCCTTTTCCAAATGGTTTGTGTGAGCTATCTAGCTTGTTTTTTCTAAGACTTTCACAAAATCAAATGTGGGGAAGTATTCCTACATGTTTAGGGAATTTGACTTCCCTAAGAGAGGTTTATCTTGATTCTAATAACTTCACTTCTAGCATACCTTCAAGTCTATGGAATCTCAAAGACATCTTGAAGTTGAACTTGTTGTCTAATTTCTTCAATGGCTCTCTACCACTAGAATTTGGAAATCTCAAGGCTGCAATACTTCTAGATCTTTCGTGGAATCAATTATCTGGCAACATACCTAATACATTAGGAAGTCTACTGAAGGTGACTCAACTATCTTTGGCTCATAACAGAATTGAAGGATCAATTCCTGAGACATTTGGAAAACTCGTAAATTTGGAAGCATTGGATCTTTCATATAACAATATGTCTGGTGTGATTCCAAAGTCATTAGAGGAACTTAAGCAACTAGACTCCTTTAATGTCTCATTCAATAGGTTACACGGGGAAATTCCGAGTGGAGGGCCTTTTGTTCATCTTCCCTTCCAATCTTTCATGTCGAATAAAGGATTATGCGGTAACCCTCAAAAGCATGTCCTCCCATGTCGTTCTAATTCAAAGAAAAGAAGATTGATATGGATTTTAGTTGCCTGTTTGGTTATCTTTGTATAGGGGTTGTTTCATCAATAGTTTTTCATGTTAAAACAGTCAAATATTGAAGATGTAGTGGTCAACCTGAGGATAGCAGCACAAAGATGAACTTCAAAGAGCAACTCAGGGATTTGATGGAAATAACTTGATAGGTAGTGGAAGTTTTGGTTCTGTTTACAAAGGGACAATGGCAGATGGGATGATAGTTGCTATTAAAGTTTTTAATGTACAGATGGAAGGTACATTTCAAACTTTTGATATAGAATGTGAAATCTTGCGGAATCTTCGCCACAGAAATCTCACCAAGATCATAAGCAGTTGTTGTAACTTGGATTTTAAAGCATTGATACTTGAGTACATGCCAAATGAGAGCTTAGACAAGTTGCTATATTCGCGAGATTATTGTTTGAATATAATGCAAAGATTGAATATCATGGTTGATGTTGCTTCTGCTCTGGAATATCTCCATCATGGTTACTCAGTACCGGTTGTTCATTGTGATCTGAAGCCTAGCAACGTGTTACTTGACAATGACATGGTGGGACACCTAACTGACTTTGGCATCGCCAAACTTTTGACTAAGGAAGAATCTATTGCTCACACTACAACCTTTGCCACAATTGGTTACATTGCTCCAGGTAAATTCTTTACGTAACTTTAACGGTCAGCCCAATGCATGAAGCATCCACGTTCACGCAGGGTCAGGGGAAGGGCCGCACCCCAAAGGGGGTGTAATGTAGACAACCTACCCTGATGCAAGCATCAATAATGGCTGATTCCACTGCTCGAACCCATGACCTATAGGTCACACGGAAACAATGTTACTATTGTTCCAAGGCTCCCCTTCAAATTCTTTATTTAGCTTTGTACAAAGTAATTGATTAATGCATAATAAGTTTATTTGCTGACATATTGTTTTATTTTTTCTTGTTTAGAGTATGGTTCGGAAGGCCTTGTATCCAAGAGGTCTGATGTTTATAGTTATGGTATCATGTTGCTGGAAACCTTTATAAAGAAGAAACCTAATGATGAAATGTTCGTGGGAGATTTGAATTTGAGAAGCTACGTACATAATTCGCTTCCTGATGAGCTGAATAATATCATAGATGCCGACTTACTAACACTAGATGAAGAAAACTTAAGTCAAAAGCTGCAATGTGTATCTGCAATCATGGAGTTAGCCATGAATTGCACAGCTAATATTGCAGCTGAAAGGATGAACATGACTAATGTTGTAGCAGCATTGAAAAAGATCAAACAGAAGCTTTCTTCATGTTATCGAACGACCTTACGACATGACATCAGGTACTTTCATATATGTTTTGAAAGAAAAAAGTTATAAAGTTCAGTAGCATTTGACCATATCAGTAGTTGTTCGACGTAGGCGGATGTAGCATGAAAGTTGCGGGTTCACGTGAACCCAGTAGCTTTTGCTTAGACTCTATATACTCATGTACTAAGAAATTCTAAAATATCTATAAATATTTGATTCTGATCCCAGTTATTGTTGTGTATTAACTTGAGATCACTGCAGGAACCAATAAACTTCAAATTCTGGATCCGCCTCTGGTTGTTCGTCGAATGTTATTGCTGGATTCTATAGTTATTGGAAGTTAAAGGATGGATGCTCATCTACTTCATACTTCACAAACCGTTGATAGCTTGTGTACCATTTTCTTTTTCTAGATGATCCATATTTGTTTGAAGAATATAAAACTTTTTACATATAAGTTTTAGATTCATATATGCTGAGAAGAAAAGGAAAAAAAAGGTAAAGAATTCATGATTTTTCAAAGCAAAAGTAGAATTTCTCATTTAGCTTCAAGGAAAAGAGCTTATTTGCGCTCCAGTCAGTGAGGGTATTAAGTACTCACTACTCGCGGTCTAATTTTTTGTTGTTTCTCTGTTTGATTGCTACTTTCTTTCATTAGGTAAGCTTCAGTTAGTCTCACTATTAGTTCTCATTAATATGTTCTGTTGGTTCAATGTCTGAAGCAAGTTCAGGTGGTAAAAATTATCGTATTCGCAATTTCATTCGATCTAGTGATTTCTTCTCAAATTTGCCATTTTGTTATGTATTCGTTTACAACTCAACCGACTAAATTTCTAAGGTTAATCTGAAAGTGTTTTCTGAAGGCAGAAATAGAGTTAGCAACTGCCTCTGGAATTAGTGAATGAATTCTACTCATGAACACCGTGCGAAAGGCTGAATATAATGTTGAAGAGAATGCATCTTCTTGATAAATTCTCTGAATTTCTTCTCTTGCTGCTTTGTTTGAAAGAAGTGAGTTGGTATTTTGAACCATAGTGTTACAAAGATTTCTCTCCTTTTGCTTATGTATGTATAGATATTTGTTTGGATCTACGATTTCGCGGTTGGTTTTGCGATGCTTTGTCACTTTATTTGTTAGATCTGCTCTTAGCTTGCCTTTGCGATGCTTTTATCTTCTCCATTTTCACCAGTGGTGGTTCTCGCCGGCGATTCACACCAAACCAGCATTTCGCAGACCTTTCATTCAGATTCCACCTTCACCATTTTAGGAAGTTCTCTTGATTCTTTTATTCAAATTTTCCTTTGCTTGGTCTCATTACTCCTCTGTTTCACCTGTCAAAACATGATTGGGACATTAGGAGGGTAAAGTAGAAGTTCAGAACGTGTTATGGGAGTTGGGACATTGAGTAGCTAAGGTTAAAAGTTTAGTAAATGATGGGTTAATGTTGAATTGCAAGATGCTCTATATTTGATTATGTCCAAGTCATACTGAGAAAGTGAAGTGCATAAGTAGACAGAGGAGTCCATTTCTCCTGATGAAATGTCATTGCTGCGAGTCTGTGTATTTCAAACATAGTAAAGATGGCCCACACGAACGGGAACCGTCCATGCTAAAGTTGCTTCTATCTGGGAGCGGTTTCAATTGAATCCCCTTTGTCGGAAAATTTTATACAAAAGGGCAAAAACTAGTTTTTTTTTTGTTTGTTATATTTAAATTGTTGAATCCCCTTGGCATAAGGGAAAGTTCTTGTAAAGTGGAGGAGGGGTTAAAGATATGCTTTAGGTCACAGGTTCATATCCCAGGTGTGACATTTTTGAATCCCTTTGTTTAAATTCTCACTCTCCGCCACTGACTTCTATGGTATTTTGTTCGTATTGCTGTTTGTATTGACTGGAAATTCATTCACCTAATACATTTTTTGGTAACTCCATTTGAGGGTTCATGTTTATCTTTTGCACGGACACTGAGCATTGCATTGTTAATGGCGGGTTAACGTACGGAAAGGTGGAAAAGATTGGGGTTGGGGTGTTGTAGTCAATGTGGTGAAGAAGCCTCCAGCAGCATTGGGTTCTTTGCCTGCTGCCCTCTCTGCTTCACGTGTCAAACTGGCTATATTGTGGATACCTTGCTTCATTGCTCTCTGGGTTCCAGTGAAAATGGTTCTCGATCCAAACCATGTCCCCCTCGACCCTCGTCCCTCGTCCCCGGGAAAAGGGAGAAATGCATGTGGTGAGTACATAATACTGCTGTGTTG
Source organism: Nicotiana attenuata (assembly GCF_001879085.1). Classification (NCBI taxonomy): domain Eukaryota; kingdom Viridiplantae; phylum Streptophyta; class Magnoliopsida; order Solanales; family Solanaceae; genus Nicotiana; species Nicotiana attenuata. The sequence continues at coordinate 259,606 of NW_017671074.1, read as the reverse complement.
TAGTTTTCCAAAAGTCATATATTGCACACAGGTGAATTAGATCATGAGCAATAGTTGTACTCTTGAGCGTGTTTCTGGGACATGACACAGTATTCCAATTTGTAGGTGCCTGTTCAGTTACCCTTAATTTCTTCTCTCAGCAAACTTAGAATATCTGTTCCTTCTGATCTTCGGCCTTTGGAAGCAAGGCAAAGTATTTTGCTTGCAGTACAGGAGCTTGAAAAACGTTTCCCCGAAGGCCTCCCAAAGCTTAACCCTGTAAAGGTATGAATTTTCAGTTGCTAGTCTCATTCTTGATTTGGAACTTGTCATTTTAAAAAGGATCAGGTCATTGATGAGCATACTCTCTTTTCTCGTTCCGGGATATTTATCTGAGTATAATAGCTATGGGTCAAAAACATTGCTAGTGATGTGTATGCAAAAACCGCAGGTCAAAAGCCTGACATACGTGTCGCTTATAGGGATATTTTTCTAACTGAAAACTGTGTGTCGGGAATATTGCTAGTGATTTTTAAGCAAAAACTGCAGTCAAAAGCTGGAGATGAGTATTGCTTATAGAAAACTGTAGCTGACTGTAATGCAGTAGTAATTATGGCACGGGGTGTCTTAAGAAACAAGGAGAAGGCTCTATATGCTTTGTGTAATAAAATCTGTTTCCTTCTCAAAGAAAAAAGAAGAAGTAATTGTTTGTTCTCTTTTTGATATCTGTATATATTGCCTTAGCACAGCCTTTGTGCTACAATTATATAAAATATATGTTTCAATTCTCAGAAAAAAAACAAGAAGTGATAGTTTGTTTCTTGTGTTAATCATTACTATGATGGAGGTTTGCTGGTTATGAAATTATCCTTTCATAACATTTTACTATATCTTTTACTATTATGCTTTTTCTTCAAATTTGAGGTTAATTCAGTGACGAGACACTAAATCTATAAGTCATGGTTTACTTACTGTCACTGCTTTTACCATTTGCTGTTGCGTCTTGTTCTAATCCTTAAACTTCTCTTGTTCTCTAGGCATTGTATTGAAGAATTGGTTCATCACCTAACATTCCAAGAAAATCGCCACTACTTATTAAATAGTATTTTCTAGGATTCATTGTAATCATTTCTCTTTTTGTGTTGGATGGATGTGAAATAACACTCCTTTGAATGCATATGTAATTTTGAAGCACATTTTCGTATAAAATGCTTTTTTTTTTTTTTTATTACTCTAGTTGTGTTTCTTTTTAATGTGCCAAAACTAGTATAAGGATTAAGGACAGCAATTAATTTTGATGCAAAAGATGTGTGTGATAATTGAGTGAGAAAATATTAAAGAATAACATTATAAAAGTAAATAAAGAATGTGAAAAATGAGTTTATTGGCTATTGAAAATCATTAATGGTAGTCAGAGCAACCCTATTAAACAATATAAATGAAACCATTAAACAATATAAATGGTCTTTAATTATATGTTTTAGCATTTCTGTAGTTTGTTGTACTGAATGTCTAAAACCTGCAATGTCAGGATAATAAGCAAAAAAGAAGTATATCTACATCTTCACGTCAACATAAGAAAAAGAATGAGTTATGAAAATTTCGATCCATCCAGCCCAACCAGCAACTCATGACGGTTACAGATACTCAATCTGTACGACAACAACAACAACCCAGTGAGTGTCCCACAAGTGAGGTCTAGGGAGGCTAGTGTGTACGCAGACCTTACCTTTTATCTTGGAAGGACAGAGAGGTTGTATCCAATAGACCCTCGGCTCAAGAAGAAAGAAAGAAATAGTAAAAACAAGCACTACCAACACCAAGTGCTAGTGACAACCTGGTGCACAAAGCATCTCGCATTTATACAGGGTCCGGAGAAGGGCCGCACCCCAAGGGGTGTTATGTAGACAACTTACCCTAATGCAAGCATTAATGGCTGCTTCCACGACTCGAACCTGTGACCTATACGTCACGCAGAGACAACTTTACCGTTGTTCCAAGGCTCCCCTTCCTATTGAGAAGTACTTAGAAATAAATGTTGAGTATACTACTGATGATAGGTGAATTTGACTATAAACCACGCAAAACAGGCCTGAAGATTCAGAGGACTAGGTTGACCGCGGTTCCACCGCGACCGCGGTAGAACCGCGGTGGAAGATAGCTGCGGATAAATTCAGATTCAGAGAAGGCATTTGGCCGCGGTTTGACCGCGACCGCGGCAGAACCGCGGCGGAAGCAGAAAACTTCAGGGACTAAAGTGTAAAACACGGGATTTTTAGACCTAAACCCTATTTAAAACATTAGACTTCGCCCAAGAGAGGCATGTATTGAATTTTAGAGTATCTTGACAAGGAAAAACAATTGTGAGAGATCACCCAAAACATCTTTCTTCTTTTCTTTGATTTTTATTGCTAGTTATGATGAATTCTATCTTAGTTTATTTTCCCATAGCCATGAGTAGCTAAATTCCTTGTCTAAGGTTTTGATGGAACCTATTGGGTGATGAACTTCTTGTTTATGTGAATACAAATTGCTAGTTTAATCTCTATTTGTTCAACTTCGTGTTTGTTGTAGTTAATTGACAGGATCCTCAATTAGCTGTGCCTATTTAGTGTGCATAACTTGGAAAAGAGTGCATATTTAGGGTATTGTTGAACAACACCACTCCTAGATTATTAGAGGAATCTATAATTGCGGGTTTAAAGGCGGGATTAGGGATAACGAATCCTTGGGTGTAATCTAAAGTGAATCGTGCTAAATAAAGTAAGCTAGTGTATCTCGGGAGAGTGCAATAGTAAATTACTGTGATTACTCGGGAGAGATTTACGGTAAGATTAGCGTTCATGATTGATAGAGATGTGTTGGTAAATTTGTATGAGCATAAACAGAAGGGATTCCATCAATAGGGGAAATCATTGCCTTAGCTTTTTATCATAATTGTTTACAACCTTATTAGTTTAGTTTACAGCTATTTAGTTACTTGCAAGCATAGTTGTTAAAGAACATTCAACTGAGATTTGAATATTTGGGAAGCTGGTTCTGAAGAATTAGTGGGTCTGAAGATAGTGGTTGATAGGTTAACTCTCTGTGGATTCGACCCTGGGCGTAATACTCGGGTTATATTTGCAACGTCCGCAGAGTCCTTTTTATAAGGCATAGTTGGGCGTGATCAAATTTTGGCGCCGTTGCCGGGGAGTTAACGGAATTATCAATTGCCATTGACAGTAATACAAAGATTCTTATTGTAGACAGTTTTCTCTCTACAAAATTTTTCATTGAAAATTTAACGGTTGTTGATTTGGGTGCTCAGGTGTATGCCTAGAAAGTCTACGAGGACTGGAGAACTACTTGAAGGACTCTCAGACCCCGAGCAAACATTCCGGGCACTGAACCGTGCCAACAAAAGAATTCAACAATCCCAACAAACACTCAAAATCGAAATTAACATGGGAGACGTAAACGATCCCAACGGAAACGTCGGGAATGAGCAAGCTGGCTTAAATGCCAGGGAAGGGGCACCTCCTGTGCTTGAGGGTGCATTATATGACTGGGCACAACCAACAGCTGACAATTTGGCTACTGCCATTGTTGTGCCCGCAATACAAGCTGAATCGCTCCAGATCACAAATAACATGCTACACTTGTTGCAGAACAAGGGACTCTTTTCTGGGACACAAACAGAAGATCCTCAGCAGCACTTGAAGAACTTCCTGTCTATATGCAAAACTCAAAGGCAACCCAACGTGACTCCGGAAGCAATCAGGCTATTATTGTTTCCATTCTCGGTGACAGGAGCTGCTCAGGTTTGGCTAAACTCGCTCCCCATAAACTCTATAGAAACTTGGGATGAGTTGGTCAAGCAATTTCACAACAAGTTCCATCCGCCCAACAAAACTGCTCAACAAATTGATGAGATTGTGAGTTTCAAACAGAAACCAATGGAGACACTACACGAGACATGGGGCAGGTTTAAAGGAATGTTGGTTATGTGTCCCCACCATGGTGTTCCAGAACAGATGTTGGGACAACGGTTTTACATGGGACTGTCAGACAGCATGAAGAATATCGTTGATGCCTCTGCTGGTGGGGCATTCTTGAGCAAGACTTGGAGAGAAGGTCAGAATTTGCTCGACAAGATGGCGCAGAATTCGGGTTGGACAACTAGGAATGCACCTATCACTCCAGTGGTGCACTCAGTGCCTCTTGATCCTTCTAATACAATGGCTGAAAATATGGCGACTCTCTTGACACAAATGAGCATCCTCACCAAAAAGGTGGAGGAATCAGGGCAGAAGCAGCAGGTTCATATAGTAGATACTACCAATGGGGGCTTGTGCACATCTTGCATTAGCCAGCCAATTGGTAATCCTTGGAATACAGAGCATGATCATCATCATCAGCACCCTGAAGATATGAACTATGTGGCTAACTATGGGGGTCAGAGGCAAGGTAATCAGAACTGGGGTCAGCAGACTCAGCAGCAGTACAGGCCACCTCAGCCACAGTATAACGCCGGAAACATGGGAGGCATGAGACCCCCCAACAACATGGCACCGTATCCTAGACCACAGGGGTACAACAATCAGCAGCAAGGGTACCACCCACCTCAGCAACAGCAGGGTGGAAGACAGGAAGACGGGTTTGCAAGACTTGAAGCAATGATGCAGCAGGTTATTGGGTCCAACGCTAAGATAAATGAAAGGGTGGATGCACATGATGCAGCTATCAAAAATATTGAGGTACAAGTGGGCCAGATTTCAATGTCACTTAACAATCGTCCTCAAGGGACATTACCTGCAGATACCCAAATCAATCCAAAAGATCAGGGCCCAAAGCAGCTGATGGCGGTGAGTCTCCGGAATGGCAGGGATCTAGATGTTGAGCAAGAGAGAGCTCGAGAAAACATACAGGCTGAGACACTCATTCCAGTGCCCATTGAGCTGGATGAGTCTACGGGATTGACAGAGGTAACAGTCCAGCCCGCACCTGAAGAAAAGAATATGCAGCAAGAGACTGAGACAGTAGCTGAGCCAGTAGTTGAAACAGTAGCTGAGAAAGAGAAATCTCAAGTGATTGGGAAGAAAAGACCTCCTGCACCATTTCCACAAAGGTTGGCCAAGCATCAAAAGGAGGAGCAGTATAAAAAGTTCTTGGAGATGCTCAAACAAATCCAGGTAAACATTCCATTGATTGAAGCTTTAAAGGAGATGCCGGGATACGCTAAAATGATGAAAGACTTGATGTCTCGGAAGTTTGACTTTCAAGACTTGTCCACAGTGACACTTACTCAGACCTGTAGTGCAGTGGTATCTAGACCTGTTGCTGAAAAGCTATCTGATCCAGGTAGCTTTACAATTCCATGCACTATTGGGAACTTTGCCTTTGCTAAGGCACTCTGTGATTTAGGGGCCAGCATTAATCTTATGCCCCTGGTTATTTATAAGAGGTTGGGCATTGGGAGAGCTAGACCCACCTCTATGTTGTTGCAGCTGGCCGACAGGACTGTGAAGCGTCCATTTGGGATCCTTGATGATGTGCTTATTCAGGTAGGGAAATTCGTGTTCCCTGCAGATTTTGTAATCTTGGATTGCAAAGTGGATGAAGAAATTCCTATAATCTTAGGACGACCATTCTTGGCCACGGGGAGAGCTTTGATTGATTGCGAGACTGGGGAGCTCAAGATGAGGCTCAATGATGAAGAAATTATATTCAATGTGCAGAAATCGATGAGGCGACCAAGTGAGTTCCCAAATTGTTCTCTTATTGATGCAGTGGACGTAATTGTAGAGTCTGATGATGAGGCGTTGACGGTTGAGGATCCCCTTACTGCATGCTTGACAAATGTGGATGAGGTGAATGGTGAGGATTTGGCGGAATGGGTGTTGGCACTGGAAGGTAGAGGGTTCTGGATAGAAATCTAGAGTTTGAGCCCTTACACTTAGAAAAGAGAGAGACCCCTCCAGCAAAGCCATCCATCGAAGAACCACCTAAGCACCCCACCTGGCCCTAACCTCTCTTCCGACTCCGATCTCGATCTTGACTCCAACCTCGACCTCGAAACCTAATTCCGATCCCAAATCTCAACCCCAATCCCAACCTCGCCCTAGGGAAGAGTAAGTGCTGAGACAGGGCGGGAGGTTGGTTGGGGAAGGGGAGGTTAGTCGGGGCAGGGAGTTGGAGGGTGGGTAGAGGGTACAATGGGGGTAGTGAGTCGGGAGTTTGGGAATTGGAGCGGCAATGGTGTGATTGGGGTGAGGGTGGGGATGCGGTGAGGAAGATAGAAAGAGAGTTTTAGAAAATATTTTTCCTCATTAAAGTCCTTTTCCTCCATTTGGAGGTTGAATCTGTTATACCACTGGTGCTGGAACAATTGGTGATACTGGTACAATCAGTTTAGCCCTCTACAAGTTATGTACCTGTAAAATCAGTTAATATTTATTGCATCATAGCTTGCAACATGTCATTGGCTCCTCCGGCTTAAACTGGAGCCTTAACATCAGACATTCTATCAGAATTATAAATTTCTCTCATTTTTCCAATCATATATACTCTCCCTCACTCTCTTGGAAGCCTCAAGGTTCGAATCCAACTCAAAAAGTACCTATGCTTCAACCACCCTTCCGCCTCTACCTTTTCTCTTCAAAAAACTTAAGCTACTTAAACTGATGCTGACGAATATCTGGACCTGGAATGGAGGGGGTATACGGCTAATAAAGCGCCGAAGGGGTGGGATTACCCTGGGTTACTAAAGAGTCATCAGAGCATGCGTATACTAGCTTACCAACCCCACATCATAGGTAATGCCAGGTCTAGTGATAGCAAAATATCTATATTTTCCCATAAACCTCTGATGTATGCATCATCCAAGGTTTTTTTTCCTCTTTTCTTCAAGCTTATAATTTTCTTCTATTGACTTTTCAAATACACCGGGAGAAAAAGTTATGATAGCAAGCCCCTCTCTTACCGAAGAGCCTTCGGTACAAGGAGGTGGCGATCATAATGAATTTCTTGAAATCAATTTTAAGAGTGGAGTTATGCAACCAAGAATCGGACATTGAAAGCTAAAGATATGAGTCAAGAAAATTCTATGAAAACAATGAGAAAAGCACAAACAAATTGGAACGAAAGAAATAATTAGGTTTAAAATATTAAAAATTACTTAACGTAAACTAGCACAATATATGTTACTTCAGCGATTGTCAATTATATATAGTTGGTTTGATTTTCTATGAGCAATATTGTATAGAGTTAAGCTCTTGTTAAATATATGATTTTATTTAATGTGATATTTCTTTTGACAGGCACAATTCCATATGAGATTGGTCATCTTTATAACTTGAAGCTGTTAGTCATGGAAAAAAATAAGTTAAAGGGCTCGATCCCTTTAACCATATTCAACATTTCATCACTTGAATTTCTATATATGAGTGGAAACATGCTTGAAGGACCTTTACCAAGAGACATTGGAAATTTGACTATGCTTACCGCACTTGATCTTGGAAATAATTACTTGACAGGTACCGAAAAAATATCCAATCCACGTCATATAAATACACACACACACCTGGTGCACAAAGCATCCCGCGTTCACAGGGTACGGGAAATGACTGCATCCCAAGGGGTATGATGTAGACAACCTACCCTAATGCAAGCATAATTGCTGCTTTTCATTCACTTTTACTAATTTTTGCAGGTGTAATTCCAGATGAACTTAGTAACCTTCAAGAGTTGGTGGACCTTTCATTGTATTTGAATAACTTTAGTGGTTCTATCCCAATTGGTATCTTCAATATCTCTACTCTTGTATCTATTTCACTATCAGATAACCACTTTTCAGGTATTCTTCCTTCCACTATAGGCCATGGTTTACCTAATATTGAAGGAATATTTCTAGGTGAAATCAATATTAATGGTATATTACCAAATTCCATCTCAAATTTGTCTAAGCTTACTGTTCTTGGACTGGGTGGAAATGAACTTACAGGTCCCATTCCTAAATCTCTAGTAAACTTAAGACTTCTTGAAGTTCTCCACTTACAAAGCAACTCCTTTGCTGGTGAAACTTCAACACTGAGCTTTATTACTCCTTTGATAAACTTAGTAGATTTGAGGTTATCTTTCAATCCCCTAAATGCAGTTCTTCCAAAGTCTATTGGCAATCTTTCTCTTCAATGGTTTTCGGCGATAGGTTGTAACCTCAAGGGCCATATTCCAAATGAAATTGGAAATTTGATAAATTTATCTTCTTTGGAGCTAGAAGACAATGACTTTACTGGCATTGTCCCGACGACGATAAGTTCTTTGACAAACCTTCAACAACTTTCACTTGGTGTAAATAGAATAAGTGGTCCTTTTCCAAATGGTTTGTGTGAGCTATCTAGCTTGTTTTTTCTAAAACTTTCACAAAATCAAATGTGGGGAAGTATTCCTACATGTTTAGGGGATTTGACTTCCCTAAGGGAGGTTTATCTTGATTCTAATAACTTCACTTCTAGCATACCTTCAAGTCTATGGAATCTCAAAGACATCTTGAAGTTGAACTTGTCGTCTAATTTCTTCAATGGCTCTCTACCACTAGAATTTGGAAGTCTACTGAAGGTGACTCAACTATCTTTGGCTCATAACAGAATTGAAGGATCAATTCCTGAGACATTTGGAAAACTCGTAAATTTGGAAGCATTGGATCTTTCATATAACAATATGTCTGGTGTGATTCCAAAGTCATTAGAGGAACTTAAGCAACTAGACTCCTTTAATGTCTCATTCAATAGGTTACACGGGGAAATTCCGAGTGGAGGGCCTTTTGTTCATCTTCCCTTCCAATCTTTCATGTCGAATAAAGGATTATGCGGTAACCCTCAAAAGCATGTCCTCCCATGTCGTTCTAATTCAAAGAAAAGAAGATTGATATGGATTTTAGTTGCCTGTTTGGTTATCTTTGTAGTAGGGGTTGTTTCATCAATAGTTTTCATATTGATGAGACGTCGGGGTAAAACAGTCAATATTGAAGATGAGTGGTCACCTGAGATAGCAGCACAAAGAATTTCTTACTATGAACTTCAAAGAGCAACTCAGGGATTTGATGGAAATAACTTGATAGGTAGTGGAAGTTTTGGTTCTGTTTACAAAGGGACAATGGCAGATGGGATGATAGTTGCTATTAAAGTTTTTAATGTACAGATGGAAGGTACATTTCAAACTTTTGATATAGAATGTGAAATCTTGCGGAATCTTCGCCACAGAAATCTCACCAAGATCATAAGCAGTTGTTGTAACTTGGATTTTAAAGCATTGATACTTGAGTACATGCCAAATGAGAGCTTAGACAAGTTGCTATATTCGCGAGATTATTGTTTGAATATAATGCAAAGATTGAATATCATGGTTGATGTTGCTTCTGCTCTGGAATATCTCCATCATGGTTACTCAGTACCGGTTGTTCATTGTGATCTGAAGCCTAGCAACGTGTTACTTGACAATGACATGGTGGGACACCTAACTGACTTTGGCATCGCCAAACTTTTGACTAAGGAAGAATCTATTGCTCACACTACAACCTTTGCCACACTTGGTTACATTGCTCCAGGTAAATTCTTTACATAACTTTAACGGTCAGCCCAATGCATGAAGCATCTACGTTCACGCAGGGTCAGGGGAAGGGCCGCACCCCAAAGGGGGTGTAATGTAGACAGCCTACCCTGATGCAAGCATCAATAATGGCTGATTCCACTGCTCGAACCCATGACTTATAGGTCACACGGAAACAATGTTACTATTGTTCCAAGGCTCCCCTTCAAATTCTTTATTTAGCTTTGTACAATGTAATTGATTAATGCATAATAAGTTTATTTGCTGACATATTGTTTTATTTTTTCTTGTTTAGAGTATGGTTCGGAAGGCCTTGTATCCAAGAGGTCTGATGTTTATAGTTATGGTATCATGTTCCTGGAAACCTTTATAAAGAAGAAACCTAATGATGAAATGTTCGTGGGAGATTTGAATTTGAGAAGCTACGTACATAATTCGCTTCCTGATGAGCTGAATAATATCATAGATGCCGACTTACTAACACTAGATGAAGAAAACTTAAGTCAAAAGCTGCAATGTGTATCTGCAATCATGGAGTTAGCCATGAATTGCACAGCTAATATTGCAGTTGAAAGGATGAACATGACTGATGTTGTAGCAGCATTGAAAAAGATCAAACAGAAGCTTTCTTCATGTTATCGAACGACCTTACGACAAGACATCAGGTACTTCCATATATGTTTTGAAAGAAAAAAGTTATAAAGTTCAGTAGCATTTGACCATATCAGTAGTTGTTCTTGTTCGCGTAGGCGGATGTAGCAAGAAAGTTACAGGTTCACGTGAACGCAGCAACTTTTGCTCAGACTCTATATATGTACTAAGAAATTCGAAAATATCTATAAATATTTGACTCTGATCCCTGTTATTGTTGTATATTAACTTTGAGATCACTGCAGGAACCAATAAACTTCAAGTTCTAGATCCGCCTCTGGTTGTTCGTCGAATGTTATTGTTGGATTCTATGGTTACCGGAAGTTAAAGGGATGAAGGCTCAACTACTTTATACTTAACGAAGTTACTACAATTTTGGAGACAAAAGTTATATAAAACCGTTGATAGCTTGTGTACCATTTTCTTTTTCTTGATGATTCATATTTGTTTTAAGAATTTAAAACTTTGCATTCCAATTCCTAAAATAAGTGTTTTTTCCTATTCCTTGTTCTTTACTAATCTAACATTATACTACTCCATGTCATGTCATACTCGGTATTTCTTGTATAGCAACAAAGTGCCTTTCCGTTACCTAATTCTCTCTACATATCAACATCACAAAACCGCTACCTTGTTAGCACTAGTGGTGAAGCCAAGAATTTCGTTAAGAATATTTATATTTGACCTATATATACAATATAATTTTCCAGCAAAAACAAAGGGTGTTCAACTGACCACCTTCGCGACCACCATTCGCCTGTTGTAGCTCCTCCCTTGGTTAGCACAAAAGTCAAAAGAAAATGTACGCAAGTAACGTCAGAACAAACAGGAAAGGTCTTTAATTATATGTTTTCATTCCCCCACTCTAATTATCGCGTTCATGGATGGCATGGAGGTGGAAGAATAAACATTTCATATAGCCAGAAAAACCTGAGAATGAAACTGTGACAAAATCAACTGCTACAAACGAGTTTTTAGCATTTCTGTACTAAATGTCTAACACCTGCAATGACAGGATAATAAGCACAAAAGAAGTAAATCTATGAATAATTATGAAAAATCTGATCCATCCAGCCCAACCAACAACTCATAACAGCTACAGATCCTCAATCTGTACAATTATCACAAAATTTACCAACCTATTGAAAAGCATTTAGAAACCAAATGTTTGAGTATACTACACCAAAGCAAAGCAAACAGCTTGAGGAAACAATTATCCATGTTGTTTGAAAATTTTAGTAGGGACCTAAATAAAAGGGCAGCCTGGTGCACTAAGCTCCAGCTATGTGCGGGGTCCGCGGAAGGGCCGGACCACAAGGGTCAATTGTACTCAGCCTTACCCTACATTTCTGTAAGAGGCTGTTTCCACGACTCGAACCCGTGATCACATGGCAGCAACTTTACCAGTTACGCCAAGGCTCCCCTTCGGTAGGGGACCTGAATGCATTCATTAATATGAAGATTCACTATAATTATTTTAATGCTGGCTATTGACCTACATGCTAAGCTCAGAAACCACTGGCAATTGCTTATGCTTCTCAGATATATTAGCAATAGAAAAGCAGTACATATACAAGATATAGCATAGAACTATCATATGGAGGACCATATAATATGAAATATGGAACATTAATGTTACAGGGACTGTAACTTAAAACTACGACATAGTTAAAAGCTTATGTTACGATATTCAAATACTCGCAAGCGAAACTATGTTACTTTTATTTTCACAAGCATAAGATGCATTCATTTAGCACTTGTTAAGCACTAGCGGCATCCCCAATAAGCTTGAAGTCTTCAACTTGCTTGAAGTTCTGCCACGGCTTCACCCAGACCTTGGCTTCGTATGCTTTCTTCTTACCACCTTCAGTTGCCTCCAGTGTTATGTAGTACATGGTTCCAGCAACCACTTGTTCCTTCACATTAACAACCTTTCCGAACTCCAGAAGTGCATTCTGATATAGAATATTGTTCAAAAAGCAAGAAAAGTGGCCCATGAGTGCTGAAGCAATCAATCTCAGTCGTGACGAAGTGCAAAGAAGATAAAGGCTGTCACTGTACATGCTTAATCACAGAGACACTAGCAAAGATTTAAGCAGGAGGTTAACAGCCTCTTGCAGAAATGCAGGCAAGGTTGCGTACAATAATTGTGGTCCGACCCTTCCGGACCCCGCGCATAGTGGGAGCTTAGTGTACCGGGCTGCCCTAATTTTTTAGACTTACTAAAGTGGTCAAAAGCATAAATATGTGCATCAAAAGAACTAAAATACTTATTTTGTTATTTTTGTTTGGATGAATGCAGCTCTTCTCTTCTCCTCTTGGCTCTCATTCCCACCATGAACAAGCACTATCTAAACTGCCACATCCTAATGAAAAAAGCCCATTTCAAGCATGTAAACTTAACAAGATAGAAGTTTGAACATTTGTACAAGCTTATCTCAATTAGTTTAGCAACTTATAAGCTAGTACTCACTTTGTTCCAAAACTATGAGACAGCCTTGGAACCGAATAACTTTTGCCTAAATTCTGTATATCTATTAAAAATTCACTAAATATCTAATTGTGAACCTAGTTATTATTGTCTATTAATTTGAGATTACATTAGGAGCCATAAACTTCATATATTGGATCCGCCTCTGCTATGAAATGCAATTCAACATTCAAGATTCAAAAAGATGAAACTCTAACTGAAATTTTCTTTAATCATTACCTATTAAATCATTACTATAAATGATGGGGAAATTTGACAAACACATTGCAAACCCACGTAAAAATAAGAGGAACAAACACAATCAATTCCACAATAAAAAACAAAGGTCAGCTCCAACAAATTCACAAACAGGGGAAAAAAGAAGAAAAAACAAAATATAACTCGTTGTTTGAGAATAAGGAAAAAGCAAAAAAGAGGGACCTGTTTCTTATTGTGTTCATCAACAGCAAAGCGAGCAAGATCATTGATCTCAAGACTGTTCTCAGATCCTCCTGCCTCACGAAGTCCTCCTAGAGTTGCCATTAATTCTCAATTTTTGCACTAATTTTGGGTTTTTTTTCTTTGTAAAAGGGTTTTAAGAAGAATAAATATATAGAGAATATAGCAAATGCAAAGAAGATAAAGAATCGTCAGTCGCTGTCTGCGAATCTAATGGAGCGCGTTTTGATTAAAGCTGCACTGAATAATTCTTTTTCCCTTTTACAACTTGTTTGGATGGTACATTGTATTGTTATTCTAAATATAAAATTTATTTTGATTGTGATTTAAAGTTTTTATATTTGGAGATAAGATAAAGGATAAATATGATTATTTGATAATAAGGAAGAGAATGAAGAAGATGAGAAAAAGAAATAAAGTAATAATGCAACCACATCAAATGAGTGGTTACATAAAGTCACACTTTTTATTTTTATATAACAACAGATTTAAAAATATGATACAATAAAATTTAAGTAACCATCAAAATAAATAATGTATTTAAAGTAAGAAAAACTTACAGAAATATCCAAAATAAGCTTAAACTTACCAACTTCTATCCAAAACTAACCAAGTGCATAAAAAAATTGAAAACCCAAATAATTAAGGATTCTTTCTCTTCAAGAACCATACACAAAGATCTCCTTCTATATTTTTAAGCGTGATCAGCAACATCAGATGATGCAATTCATAATGACATATATCTCAAACAGATGATCGCTAACGCACACAAAACCAATCTCATAACTTTTTTGCAGGCAGAAGAAAAGAGAAAAATGAGTGAAACGAAGTGGAGCGAGGAAAAGGGAGGATCTACTTAGAATTGGTTGTCAATAAATCCAAAGTATGATATAGAGGAAAGAAATCCTGCGGGCAATAAGAAGCTTAAAAAATGAAGCCCATTTTTTTTTTTGAAATCCGACAATGGTAATGTCAATAAAAATCGAAAATGAGAGACCCAAAGTAATGAGAAAATGACTTGTATCTGTGAAGCTATAAGGTATCAGAAATACGAAAACACCTAGTGTTTATGTCAAATCAATCATTACATGACATTTGGGTTTGACACATATGTTGATCACTTAAGATCAATTGATGTATACGCTCGTTACCTCAATATATCATTTATTCTAGAATTAACTAGTATGGTTTGGTGTAAAATATTGTTGTAAAGTTTTTGTGAAGATGTAAATTTCTTGAACATGCATAGCTAGCACTCGGTATATTTCTTTGCTTATGAGCTGACTCTAATTTGTAAATACATCATAGTCAAAATATTTCCATTGTAGTATATCTTAGAATAGGCTAATGCTAAACTTCATGCCCTCCGATCTCATTTCTCATATCTGTTATTCCTTCTGTTTCAATTTAGATGATACACTTGGAAATAATTCAACTTTAAGCTCTTCATTTTACCTATTTTACCCTTATCGAGAAGCTTTTCTAACCACACAAACGTCATGGCTCTATAAAGCTTTTACCCCTAAGCTTTTAAGACCACAAGTTTTAAAAGATTTTTTCTTTTTCTTAAATTCCGTGCCGAGTCAAACTACATCATCTGAATTGAAACGGAGGGAGTAAATCTTATCTTTTTCATTTTTTAAAACAGAGTTTGTGACGGTATCTAGTTAGAAATTCTGCCACAATAACAATCTTCAATAAACTTATATTTTATAATTTATTCTATATATCCGATTTTAATATAAAGTTCAAACGTTCCATAAGAAATAATCTCTTCACTGCAATTCCTGCATTATTAATTAATCTCTTTATTATTAATCCATATATTACAATTCCAGCAATAGGGTGGTTAATAGCTCAATTCCAAGCTGGTTAGTTAGAAGTCGTTAGAAGTTAAAGGGGTTAGTTTTCCAAAATTCAGTTGTAACTAACTTTCCCAGCCAAAATGTTCCCCTATATAGTTGATTTCCTCTATTGTAATTTTCAGTCTTTTGGATATTAAATCAATAAAACGAGTCTTCTCTCTTCTCTTTCAATTACATTCAACTATTAGTTGAGCTTAGATAATCTGTTCAAGGGTAATTCTTCTACTTTTACCCTTTAGGTTTCTCTTCCTTTCATTGTTCTTAGCTCGAATTAGTCTGGTTCGTATCATTTTGCTCCTTCACTTGTTGTGTATCCAGGATGTCAAGAAGATGGTTGCACTATCACTGTGGACTCAATGTTTAATCTAGGTTTCCATGAAACTCATTATTTTTTTGAAAATACAAGTTCAATTTTTTAAATTATTTAATTTTTTTAGTGACTTTTGACATATATGTATCTACACTCAGTATCAAAAATATTGGGATCAGTTGAATCCTTTGATTATGTATTACATTCTCTACTAATGATAATTTTAATATAGACATTCGGTTTAATTATATAAAAATTTAACGATAATGACAACAGAAGGATAGCAATTTTAATGCGTCAACCTTGGGGATTTTGAAAGAATAACCAAACAATTAAACAACATTTCCATAAACATTTTCATATCTTGATGATTAATTTGGTTAAGACCTTGGAGATTTTGGTAAGGACCAATAAATTGTAGGTAATGATCGCCTTTGGTTTCCTGTATTCTATTTGCTTGTGGTATATGAGAGAAAAAATACAGCTTGTCGTATTCACGTAGAGCCCGGGGAAAGATCGCACCCCAAGTGATATATAAAAGACTAAGAGTAAATTAATTAAAAGAAGATCGATATATGGTATCTGAGAGAGAAACAATTTATGCAATTACATATATTCTTGAGTTTAATCAGCTTCACATGTTTGATAATGTGAGCGATCTGGAATTATTACTAAAAATCATGGATTTGAGATCACTCAATCCTATCATAAATTGATTATTGTAAAATCATAAAAATAATTATTGATCATCTTCATGCCTTCACTCAATGAACCAAATGAGCCAATGTCGTCATGGACTGCGATTGACCTGAAATTATTCCTGTAGTTGAAAGGTTTTGTCCCAAAACTATACAATAACCATCATCATAATTCTCCATCCCTTGTGCCATGAGTTGCCATACTAAACTTCCTGCCATAGTTCCTCCTTCTTTTGCCAAATTGTAGATATTTCTATATACACTACTCATAAATGTGTCTCTTGAACTAAGATTGTATCCTTGACCTCTACTAGACTTTCCAAATTCAGCTAGAACTAGAGGTTTCTTTAGTATATTTCTTGCATCTTGCCAATGGCTTGTAACCCACCTTTCCATCCATGCCAATTGTGCATCATCGCTCTGTCCGGATACCCTGTAAATGTAAAAATAATTTTATTCATTGATGGTGTAACGAGAATATCTGATTTTTTTAGCGCAGAAAAGATGTTAAATATACCATTGGTCAGTGTAAGCGTGGATAGTGGCAAAATCAATCTCATTAATAAGATGGTTACTGATGAAATCTGTTCCAACTTGATAACCAGGATTAACTTGCTTTCTTTCAGGAATTGAATCGCCATAAAATCCCTCCATTCCTACCTCTAACAAGTGTTTGTTGTCTAGTGACTTCACAAAACTTGCCATTTCTTGAACCCAAACCTAGAGTAATATCAGTAAAAAATCAAAATTTTACAGCAAAAAGTCAGTCATTGATATTTCTAAATAACTAATTTGGAAATGAAATAAGAATTTATTTCTTAAGACTCACATTAACAGTTTTTCCAGAATAGTCAGTTTGGTCACGTGGCTCATTAATGAGTTCCCATGCCATGATTGTTGGATCATCTCTGTAAGAAACTCTAGTAATGGTATTGAACCTTGTAACAACTTTCTGTAG